>NC_134710.1:97533472-97818472 GCF_043290135.1 Rhipicephalus microplus
GGTTATTGAGATGTATTTTCGAGCACTCGTGCACCTATATGTGGCGAAAAGATGCTGTCTCTTCCACTCGGCCTCGTTCTTGTTAGACGCACCAGGTAGCGACGCATTAGCTCAGGAGTCAGGCGCGACGATCTTCAGCATGCGAAAACTTTGGGGGAAAATGGGGTTGTCAATAATATAAGCTCCAGGTCTTTCTGCAGGAAATAACAACAGCATTAATTGACTCATTATGCTTCGGCCAGTCAAGTAATGTACTACTGTAGCAATTATAAGCGCACTGTTCAACTTTATTTTATAATGTTAATTTCTTCATTTTCTCCAATTATACAACGATATCTGCGCACAAGTAGATAATTCTGGCTAACACATTTGCATAGCATAATTGGCTGTTCAATTATTTTTGCATGTCATTCCTACCATTCTCGAAAAAATCCTTTCGGAAAATAATTTAGGTTCACTGTTTGTCGGCTTGGCTCGTTTTTATTTTATTAGAAATTTTGTTTTTATGAAGAGTTCAAATAATGCACGAGCAAGTGAAGTTCATTCAGAGAGCTCAGACATCCACTCACGCAACCAACGCGATTTTTCGTTACTTGTATTGTACATTACGAGCTAGCACCCAAGTCAGTTTTCCTTCCTAATGTATAAGTACTTAAGGAACATGCATAAGCACTGAAAGCGTTAGGCTAAGTTTCTTTCTATGGCACAATCTGTACGCAACGCCGCAGGTCCATATTTCATCAGAAGGGAATCTATCTGCGCTACTCTCACATCACCCATCGTTTCTGGAAGTCCGAATGGTCGACATTGTTTCGAGATCCTGCTATTCTTATCGTAAGTCACCAGAACTTTGAACGAAGCGCGGTACCATTTCAGAACAAAGCGCGGAAGAGGGGATCGCGCGCCCGCGCTTACCAGCGAGACACCCATACACGTCGAGGGAGCCACGCCTTGTTAGCAGAGTCGGCTCGGAGCAGACGGCCGTCCCTCCCGAGACGTCTTCGGCGGCCCAAGGGGCTATCTTACCTGGGCTCAGAAATAAAAAAGAGGGAGAGACTTGGTGGCGCTATCTCTGCTGGGCGAGCTACAGCAGTTCAGTGGGGCGGCCTGAAGAAGATTTCGCGCAGCCTGGCTGAAGAGCGCTCGCTTGCAGCAGCCAGGGAGAGCAGCAGTTCTCCTTTGATACACCGGGCCGCGCTTCTCTAACGACGCTAAATCGTTTTTCACCGAGACGGAAGGAGAAAAAAGCGCCAATGCCGCCCAGCGGTCTCCCTCTTCGCGAAGATTAATCTTTGTCAGCGACGTTTAAGGCGAGTGTCCTCCTACGCCTTCCTCTCTTTTTGTGTGCGTGCTGTCCTCTCGTTCAGTTTTCTCGGCTCCTATGTAGCTACCGCTTTAGCCCACGCTTCGGTAGCACCGCCGCCGGCGACAACGAGCGGGCGTGCGTGAATTCAATCGCCGCACACTGCTGGCCGCCTTGATTGCGCGTCGCGTTCTTGAAACAGTCCGCCGCGCCGAGTCCGCACATTGTTGAGGTCGGGCCAGCGCGCCGGTCTTCTATCTTTCGCGCCCCATTGCACCGTGCGGGAGGACAGGTTCGACCCCGGGCTCACGTCTTGCTTAGCTGGGGAGGGTGGCGGCTTAAAAGTCCACGGTCACCACTTCCGATCGATGGCTCACGTCTGCCAACGCATTGGCTCACGACAGGACCGTTCCCCAGATCCAGTCGACCGCCAGGTGCGACCCCGCTTCTACGGGAATGCTGGGTTGGGTTTCAAACTGACTTCGCAAGCATGGGGGCCACGAGCGGCACTCCCCGTACAGCCCTTGTTTTCGAAGCTCTCACTTCTCTCTCTCGCAATAAAAAAAAGATGTGCAAGAACAGTACACTCTCACTGCATGTCATCACTAGATGACAACGCGCCTCCTCAATTGCCCTTACTGTAGCTACTTGCGCAATTCAAGTCCCCACAGTTCGCTAGGCTGTCTAGCTATAAACGAAAAAAAACCTGTGAACAAAAGGTATCATGAATTCGATTACGCTTAAATGTGGTACATATCCCTGAAGAAGCGCTTGACCAACTCAGGCAAACGAGGAAACAGTTGAACGCCCTAACGAAAGAGTGACAGGCACCTGCAAACACTGATGAGTTACACATTGGAGTGGCTTTTATGCCTCATGAGCGATCAATATTGCTGGTTTGTCATAGTCGTACATCAAAATAATTTGGGCTATGATGATGTGACTGAACCTAAAATAATAACGGAGTCTCCACCTGGCCAAACACATTTCCACCTCTTCATTTCTCTTTTCACTCAGGTCGAAACTGATGGGTATAACTGCCCAGTCATTTTGTTATCCGGCGTTAATTTTCCGCATTCAGCTAACCATATCAGACTCCCGGTGCAGCGCCTGCAACAAAAGTTGTTCACATAATATTATACCTTCCTGTTTCTCAACAATATTTGCCAGCATTGCCACCTTCTAGCGTTCATCTTGTGTTCGTGGCTTTCTCTCTCTCTCTCATCTACGTCTTTTTCGGTAGTCCCGCTAAGTTCTTAGTTAATTTAAAATTTTTGTGATTACTGGACCATTTTCTGCGAAAAAATAAATAAACCGAGGAATTCGCTTTTAGATTGCGCCCTTCAGGGATGTGGCCAAAACGTTCGTCGTGCGACTTCAACCACCTCTCCCACACTGCATAGCGACTCGGTGGCCTCTCCCACTTTATCCTCTAACCTCACTCGACGAAAGCCCTGCACGGACGATCCCCGGACGACGAGTTCTCAATGATTTCCTCATAGTGGCATAATTTCTTTTGGCTTTCTGAACATATGTAAGCCTCTCTGCGTAAAGCAGGCAGTCGCTTAGGTTTGTGAAGTTGAAATCGCTTCAGCGCGAGGTTTTCTTTGGCTGTCTGGTGCACTGTCTGATGATGTGCTTTCTGGTGCTAAGTCGCTCGGTAATACTATGCTAACGCAAAGAAACAAGACAGGCACACGATGGCACACACAGCACTATAATCACCATTCACTGACATCGCGTGCCTTTCTTGCGTGTTGATTCTTTGCGCAACCACAGTAATTAGAAATGTGCCTTACTAACAAGCCCCCGTTGATATCTCTGCCAATGTATTTTACAGATAACCAAACACATTTCAACGCTCAATGAAACCCACTATTGCAGTCTTAGTAATAAAACGTTTCAGATATTTTTTTAGTAGAACTGCCTACAGTTGTAGTAAAACTAATATTTCACCGTAAATAAAAGCCTTAAAGCGAATGTACCAGTGCATCCTAAAGATCTAATAACATCTTTGATTCCATTACGTATTTCGTGTTTCCAACAACCCATTTAGGCGGACATAAGTCGGATTTGAACGTGTGGCATGCCTAAGTACCTAGATAAACTTAATGCAGTGCTGATTAAACTCGTAATGGTTCATTAAAATCATCATCAGCTAAAACTGTTTTAGCCCGTTAATCTACTGAAACTGACATGCCTCATAGAAAAACGCCAATTTTCGTTTCCCTGGCGTCATTTTTCTCGTTCCAGTGAACATACGTCGGAGCACTAGCAGATACCAACACTGTCGTGCCCTGAGGCATGTGATTTGCGGGGTCGCGAAGCGTAACAGCCACCCCACACAAACGGCCGAGACCACTCTCTACAAAGTGGGTCCTGACTCGGAAGGATGGGCGTCGACATCCGGTTGTTGCGTACGCACAACTCTCTATAGACCCAAGTACATGTTTCACTAGTCCGATGTCGTTCGGCCCACATTCCCTCGGCCGGCTAATTCCGTGGTGCACCTTTCTCGAAACTCCTCTGTCAGGGCAGGCCAGGCAGCAGATGCGAGTAGCTGCTGGCATCTACGGGGCCGGCCTCCTCCGGCATGGTCGGCCCATACGTCGAAGCAAGCCGTCGGCGCTGGGTTGCCCAACTACGTGATTTTCAATCAATAGAGCTGTGATTAGAAGCAGCCAGGACGCTGCGTGTCGCTTTAATTGTGTTACGCGCGAAGCTTGACGGCGACGAGATTGAAAGGGGGCTCGCTGGCGCGGGTGGCCACCGGATCCGGCGAATTGTTCCCTTCCCGGCCGCCTGCTTTTTTCACCCTGTCGGACGAAGGAAGATAAATTCGCGCTTTGTACTTCTTATGGGGCAGGCCTCGAAGCTCCACTGTCGCCCCGGCTGGCAGCAGTTTCAAAGAGGCCCGCGTTGCATTGTTAGTCCCCGCGCTCTAGGCTATAAGCCTGATTCCGGTGCCATCGTTCTATTCTTTTTTTTTCTTGTTTCTTGCTCTTCTTTTTTGTTATTGTTGTTGTTCTCATACATTCTCAGTTAGTTACTTAGCAACTCTTTTTTTATTGCATACTGTGGGCGTCGCGGATGGCTTACGCTGCTCACCTTGCCAGTGCGCACACAAAAAGCTTACTTCTGCTCGTTTCAAAAATAGAGCAAAAGCACAAAAAATAAGAACAATCAACGGAACTCCCCCTTACAACACTAAACTCAATTATAAATGAGCTCGTTTTCGAAGTCAATAGAAGCTCCCTACACAACAGAAAGGTACGAAAAGCTATCGAGAAAGAAATGGGAGAACGTTTCGTAATTACGTCATTCAGCACTGACTTGATGGTATGAAATAAGCAGAACAAAAGTACGCAATCCCGACGGGTACGGTTCAGCAGAGCGATTGTATGTGGAATACATTCTAGACAATATTACGCTTGTATTATATTGTATGCCTTGCGCATTCGTCAGTGTAGTTCCAACACTTCCTTCGTTCTCCTTATTGGGAACCCTGACCCCTGTGCTTAGCTTACCGACCATTGCTGAGAAATCAATAAGAGGTCCCTGCTATTGCGCCCCGGACAGGCGAACCAAGGCCCAAAGAGCCGTAGCAAGACCAATGGGTTTTCGCCGCTTCTATTATTGTTCTCAAGTGCTCGGGATCGGTTTCCGAGAAATCTCGCCGGGAACCCAATGAATGCGTAATTAAATGTGTCTTCTCTGCCTGCCGACATGTCCACTCTGGCTTAATGAACATAAATTGCTTCGATATAGAATACCACGGGGACGAAGGAAAACCACAAACGCGCGAACGAAATTAAGCACATTACGGATTCCACCGGGGCAGATTCCTCGCGTTCGATGCACCTGATGTATTCTGAGACGCTCGTGTCAACGAACCTTGCCTTTTCCCATTAGATCGGTGTGCGTCGTGTCAAGACATCGATAGTGCTCGATTCTGTGTTGAATGGCAAGAAAATAAAGCGTGCAATAATATATTTTTTGTTTCCATGAATAATACACTTTCGCTTTTTTTGTTGTATTCTGGTATAGAAATATCAATTTGCGTTGTTTTAATCAGTGAGAAGCCGCTGAAAGTTTGCTTAGATTTCACGCACGTATGCGTTCTTGAGTGCTTTTTGCTTTTTTGTTGAGCTGAACTGGCAGTATTCTGAATGTAGACTTTACTTAGAAGTGAGCGTTCGTCTTGTCTGGTTCATCTTCTCGGTGCTTTTGTCTTTTTTTTTTTGCGTTTCAAAGCACCTTAATAAAAGATATTCTGGGAATTCATGCGGTTTTCTTGTCTTCTCGCTAAACGAAAGTGGCATCGCAGGCCTGTCTCTGCCCGATACGGCAAATATAGAGGAGTAAGCTTGATGCTATGCTTCAGTTTAATCTCACGAACGTTGACCCGTGCTGAGTAGAACTACGGAGCACTGCTCTGACTTCAATGGTGTGCAACGCCAACGCTATAGTACCACCATTTGTCTACCACTATATGCATGCTGCGAAGGCGAAGGCAAGTCCTTTGGAAGTACTATTGGGAAATGAGATGCATTTTTTTTTCTGGCGGCCACAAATTTATTCCCTGCAATGTTACATTCATGTTTTTGTTTCTAATATGTACGAGCACGTGGCACTTCTGTTATGCAAAATTTGTTGTTTTAAAATATCCCGTTTTTTTTTCAAGGGACATTGTAATTCTAATTTTATTTGCACCTCACTAAGAACTCCGAACAGGAGTGTAGTTGATCTAAGATTGCTTCGCTTAATGAGTGTGATGACAACAATAAGGAAAAATGTGCAGAACACAAATGCTACGCAAATACGATGGTATATCTGGGCTCATCTGTACGATGTACCTAGCTTTTTTTTAAGATATATAAACATGATTTCTTCCACATGAAGCGATATTTTTTCGGGCACCACTGGTTTCACCGTGTGGTTTACACTTTAAAATAATGTGTTTTTAATCATGATCTTTTTAGCAACCTTTGCAGGCACACTTTTCAGCACTGGAAGATATATTGTTTCCCCATTAATTTACGGGAAACATTTTCTTATAAACTCTGTTCTAACGTATTAGCTATGTTCCCGTTTATAATTTTTACTCAGAACACAATGACAGTGTTCTGTCTAGTGCTGAGTTTTAATGTTCAAATATGTATTATGTAGCAGAATTATGTATGCTGGACGTGTCAGTACATGAACTTAGATAGCATGTCACATGAGTAGTTCAATTATCAATTCAATAGATACCAAGTCAGATGTCTAGCTCAATTATCATTTCAATGATATACCACTTCTTAGTTATACATGGGTAGCTCCCAGTTTGTCAATTTGTGTAACCATCATCATATCATCATCTGCAGTGACTCGACATAAGAGACTGTGAACAAAAATTTATAAACAAGTTCATCAGCTCGATATGTTCAGCAGAGCAAATGCGGATCCATGGTGAGGTGCGAACTTACCTAAATATAGCGAAGGTGGCCAATCACTGTCATAATGCAGTTGCCAGTTGAAACCTTTGTGTTCTAATATGGGATGCATGCAGAGGACACTGAAATTAGCAAGGCACACTACAGAAGTAAGATTATTGATGATTATAGATATTATGTGCAAAGACACAGGGTGAAAAGCTAATAAACCTATAGTAACCACAACGCAACAAATCCACTTGAAAAGATTGTATAAGAACAGCATTACCTTCAGCACTCTTTCTGTTCATATAGCTTACCCAGAATACCATCTGCGACATTTAGAATTTGTTGTATCGTGCATTGCGCTTTCATGCTTAAGTTGTTCTTCAGCCTATCATAAAAAATGCGCCTTTTCTAATACTTTTTGTTTATTGTATTCGTCATCAAGTCGAACTTTTCCATTTCTTTCAATTCTATCTAACCCTCTTTACCATAATCTGTGAAAGTAGGAAATGAAATTTGTTTGAGCACCATGCATCATAACGTTCGTGTCTGAGCCTAATAACCAACACGTGCACCCGTACGTCCGCAGACAAGCCTATCCTTAGCGTGGAGCTGGGACCACCGTACCGTAACTCAAGTTTGGTCGAGGGTTCGGACGTGTTCCTCGAGTGCAAGGCTCGCGCCAACCCTCCGGTCAGCGACGTGGGTTGGCGGCGGGACGGCGGCGTGCTCGTGCCCTCAGCCGGACCCCAGGAGCTGGTAGTCAACGACAACTTCCTGGCCATCCAAAAGCTCAGCCGCCACGACACCGGCAACTACTCGTGCTTCGCGGGCAACTCTGAAGGCGTCTCTGAGAGCGCCTGGTTCAGTCTGCGTGTCCAGCGTAAGTGTTTCCTCTTTCTATTTTGCCTACCAAAACATCTTAAAAAGAAGCGCAAGCACTTTTCAAAAAAAAAAAAAGACATTGGAGTGGGTAACCACGCTTTGATCTCTGCTGAATGCAACAGATGTAAAAGTTCTGAAAACTAAACGCAAATAGCATTTTGTAAATTGAGAAAAAAAAGCAGAAAATTTATTATTATTATTATTATTATTATTATTATTATTATTATTATTATTATTATTATTATTATTATTATTATTATTATTATTATTATTATTATTATTATTATTATTATTATTATTATTATTTGAGATTTTGCGTCTCTAAACCACGATATGATTATGAGAGATGCCGTAGTAGAGGGCTCCGGAAATTTCGACAATCTGAAGTTCTTGAACGTGCGCTGACGTGACACATTACACAGGCCTCTACCATTCAGCCTCCTTCGAAATGCGACTGCCACGGCCGGAATTGAATCCGCGACCTTCGGTTCAGCATCCGAGCACCCTAGCATCCTACGAGGCGGACCTTTCATCCGCGTTTAACCTTCATACGAGAAAACAAACAATTCATTTATAAATACCTTAAAACGAGAAATGAGACGCTGCTTTGTAGAAACTGACAAATCAGTATTGTCTGTAATCAGAGGGTTAGTTAATGAACAAATGCAGATGGTTACCAATCAGTAATTTCTGTGTGCCCAACAGTTTGCTCCGCGTATTGAGCATGAAGTTGTTTGGTGCTCAGGTAACCATGCGCAAAGCATGAGGCGTCATTCAGAAATGCGGGGGAAAAAAATGTTCCCAAATAGTATAAGTAGAAGTTGTTGAAGGAAAAAAAATACATTACGGAACAGTGCAGGACAATTTATTGTTCGTGGTATTAGTAGCGGACAGGACACGCAGCCACAATGAAAGCCATAATTCATCTATGGCAAACTCGAAGAAAACAAATCTCAACGTTTCATGAGGTGCGTTGAGATCATAGGTCCGGTATATTCATTGGACACATAAAAAGAGAAGTTTTAGTGTAAATGCTTCAGTTTTCGCAGGATATACTGTTATTGCGCATTAGTTTTAGAGGCCCGTGCTTTCGCTCAAACGATAGAATGTATTCTGAAGAGGAAAAAAAAAACTTGTACCTTAAGGCAAGTATTTTTTTCTTTTTTGCGAACAAGAAACGCTGTGGCATGACGCATACATACACTGACCGATGTCTTTCACCCCCAAGACGTGTATGTAGTAGGCATGTTTTGCATATAACAGGTGCGTTATTTTTTTTCTGTGAGGTGGCCGTACGCTGCACGTCTCGCAGGGCGCACCGTCCAACCCTACCATGCCTCTAGGTTTAGATTTTCATGAAAATAAATAGTCGATTTAAAGATGCGCGAATACGCATGACTTCCAGCTGCAACTTCAACGTGTGGGTGTGTGTGCGTGCGTGTGTCAGGTACGCAACACACAGCTGACAGACGGAGGCTTGGATATAAAGTGCGTCCAAATATATGTTTACTGTTTCACTTCGTTACACCTCAACCACTGATGACGAATGTTTTTTGTCTAAGCATATACATAATTTGTGTGACGTTCCAGATGAATAGACGCCTGAAAATTATAAGCAACACACAGTACACGCTTCGGCTGAGAAAGGGGGCAAAAAATACAAAGGATTTTAGCCAGGTCTGCAATGCTTCGTTCATTCACTTGCGCTATAGAAGAATGGAAAGATGCGAGAAAATGCGATAAAACAATCATTGAGTTCATAACACTTGTTCAAAAGAAAACAGACACACCAGATGAGTACACTTTTATTCATGTTTTTGTTTCAAGAAAATTCTCATTCTTTTACAATGATAGCAGATGAGGTCAATTTTCAATACTTTGGGAACAAAAGCATTGCTCATTTGTGAAGCTACCAGCTCTCTCATAGTTCCGACAATGCATTTGTTAACCGGGTTCAGTACATGCATCGCAATCGACTCGTTGCTTGTTCAGGATTGCGCGGATCACGTCCAACAATGATAGCAAAGAATTCTTATGATTAGTGCTGTGCGCTAACGAGTTCACCGTCATATTCTTTTTTTTCTTTGCTTTGTATAATTCTTGCCTCATTTTTTCACGTGAGATCCTGAGACATCCCCAATCAATTCTATTGCAGATGCAGGTATACATATTCTCCTAAATATACGTGGGCTACTGGGTCGCACCGTACGCAGGTACTCCTGCATTATGTTTGGCATCAATATTTGTTGAACATACGAGCGTGACATGTTCCTCTATCACGAAGTAGGTCAGCTATCGCTCACAACGTGGTAGAGATGGTGTAGCATCCACCTGAAGCAAGACTGCTCTATCAACTGCGGTTCTCTGTTGGAACACCTCTATTTTCTAATCACACTAATTACCCGAAATATCTTCACTGCTCCGTAACGCTCATGCTCAATTTTTTTATCTCGCTGAGACACCAGATGTGGATTACGGTGTTTTTACTAATTGCCAATGGAGTACACTAATAGCGCAGCAACAAAAAACGGTTGTTCAAGCTGACTGCGTCGATGGCAAAGTTATTACCCATAGTTGCTGCGTTGCAGTGGGGGCGCGGCTTAGTGAAGAGAGGCGGCTGTTTTTTCTCACACTGAATGGTTCCGACAGAGAGGTATAAACGCTACCACGCTATCGGTTTTGCCCCGGCGTGACGCGTGCAGAAGTTAACGTGCGCAGACCACAGCTTCACGAGGCGTTCTCTTCGCTACTAGGAGGTATTGAACCCAACCTAAGCACGCTCATTACTGGTTGAAGCTTTTCTTTATGAACGGGATACTAATTATGGCACGCAGAGGTTTTACTAAGTCTTTATTATTGTTAATATTATCAATTTTGTATAACTCTGCAAAGAGTGTGACACGCATGACATTGCAGGACGTGACGAGAACAATGCAGCAATATTATACATACGCAACAGGTCGAATGCTGTATTCAGTCGAACGAGACGTCGAGTTAATAGAAATTTGTTATGAATATTGCTTTCAAAATTCATTTCGCCTGTCTCACTATTTTTATCACGACATGTGCTTATTAAAAGGACGTGAACATGAACGCGGTTCACAGAAGGTGAACAACCCTTAATAGTCAAATTTCAAATGTTAAGTGATGAACTCTTTGTGATATTCGTCAAGGCTATTATATGTGATTTACCCCAGAAAGAAAAAAGGTGTTCTATCAGTTGAGAGGGGCTGTTTTTTTTTCTAAAGCTTGAGGAAGCAAGCTATAAAAGGTTTTTTTTTTTTAAATCTCTCACTCGATACAACGTTTCTTTATGAGTTTTGTCATATGCGAAAACTTTGAGTTCGCAAATAAGGAGCAATGAGACGGTCGACCCTCGGGATCACGAACCATGCTGATTTATTCAAGTAAAATTGTATGCTAAAATATTTATAGTCTTATTAGAATGAATTGATTTGAGGTTACGGAGTACGTGTGAATGATAAATTGAAGTTTCTGGTATGCGTAAATTTGCAACGCTTCTCTGTTTTATGCAAGCCATGTCTTTTCTTGGATATATGTAATACTAACGGGATCGAGGCTCTAATATTCCTAAAAATATAATATGATAAGTTTTTCAGTTTAACGTCCCAAAACATCGATATGATTATGAGAGACACCGCAGTGGAGATCCACGGAAATTCGGCCAATCTAGAGATCTTTAACGTGCTCCTAAATCTAAGCGCACGGGCCTGAAGCATTTTCGCCACCACAGAAAATACCGCCGCCACTGCCGAGATTTGACCCCATGAACTGCGTTCTAAACACGTTAGCTTCGCACAGAACGTCTTTACTTTACAGTGTAAAAATTAGCAAGAGTGTATTGGTTGACTGATTCCATAGGTTACCAGAAGACCACTTAGCAGGATGTATCAGTCTTTGTGAACTTGTAATAAATTGGAAAAAAATAAAACGAAGCGCCTATGCAAAGAGAAATTGTTTTGTATGTGTGCTTTTTTTTCTGCAACACGTGGGAAACTTTGAACGTTCTTTCGACATGGAGATATGAACAAAACCAATAGTTTTTTATCTTACTTCTTCACAAACGACTCGTTTTACAGCTACGATCTAAAATCTAAGAAAGTGCCGGGTACTTTCTTTGGCAGAGTACTTTCTTGTCGCTTATTTGACTTTTTTCTAGAGTAAATCACCCCCTTTTGAGGCAGACTACAGTGATTCCACCAGAACGGGTCAAAGCACGCCCCCAACGGAGTAACGTAACGCTGCCTAAAGCAGTGTAGCATGACCCCACTGAAGAGAGTAGTAGTACAGCTCGCAAAAAGAAAGAGCAGAACTTGGGCCGTAATTTGGTTTTTAACTGTTTTTGACAGATAACCACCCGCGCGGGTAGTAAGGATGGCTAAATACGAGCACTGCAACAAAATAAAAACAAAAGGTAAAAAACGACCAAGTGGGACTCCAACCTTTGACCTGATGACGATTTGCATATTGTTAGCCCAACACTGTATAACCACTACACCATACTGAAAGACGGTAAATTGGCGTGTAATTCTTCATGTCATAAGTCATTTTTGTGATCTGTCTGAATTTTCTTGCTTAGAAGTGCAGGTTTCAGTGTCTCTACGCTTCTAAAAACAAGCCGAACTGTAGCTAACGTGTTTATTGAGTTTGTTTTGCGCTTCGTAAGATCAGAACGTCAGTGCGACATGTTTTTTTACAGTACAAAACAAAGAAAAATAGCGCAACCAATTTTATGAACGGCACTTGCACTGACTCGCCAAGAGTTAGTCATCTCTTTGTATGAAACATCGCGCTTCTGAAGTGTACACTAAACAATGCCGCTTTTTTTTCCCACCCACTTGGACATATATTTGGTCATTCTTGTTCATGTTCTACGACTAAAGCCACAATACTTCGCTGTAGCCATACCGTACGTGAGAATGAGCGCAGCATCCCCCGTGTGTGACGGTTGTAGCGAAAAACATGAGTAATAATATTAGGAGAATGTCACAGTCGTTTGCGTTGAGTTTCGATTGTGACCGATTTAATAAGATAGCTTTCGCTTATTTCACCACTCAGATCCTAAGCTGAGTTCAAAGCGCCTTCCAGTGCGCTGAAATTCCCTGGCGCGCGCTGGAAACGCTGGTCTTTTGTTAATCATCTCTAACGCCTCCACAAACAAGTTCAGTACGTTTTAATGCACATGTGTGTGTCTGCAGGTGGTGCTAATCTCTCGCGGTGTGCCAACGGATGTAAATGCAATCAAGAGCAGGAGTATAACTGCGTTGCGTTTCACTCTCTGATGCCTGAAGAGTATATGGGCATTCCACTCTCTCAAAGAGAGGTATTCTAGAAAGCAGTCTTTAAGGTGCCAGTCCTCTGTTACACTACAGTAAAACTTGCGTTGGGTCTATTTGCTACATATCACAATAAGAAGTAAACTTCCTCGGCGCAAACAAGACGGGAAAATGATGAAAAAAGTAATCAATTTTTTTTTCATTTTTCCATATTGTTTGCGCCAAAAAAGTTCACTTCTTATTGTGCTCTGCTATGCTACCCCCATCCTCCCCCAACACTCATCTCACTCCCCTGTAGTTCTTCTCATGCCTTTTTCGCCCTTCTTCGCCAAGTGTCGCGGTTGTGGCGTTCTCGCCTGAGAGACGATTAATGCGTCTCTTAACAGCACCATTCATCTTCCTTCAATTCAAGAATCTCTGCTCACTCTCATTTCATACAGAGGGAAAATAATTTCTCTCTATCTATGCTTTGCGAGAGTAGAAGAACACTCTGAAGAGTAACTTGGCTTTTTCACTCCTGCGATACCCTCCGCAGTTTTTAGAGTGTACCACGTCCTTTTCGTACGTTCTTCAAGCTATAACCATGAGTTTCTATAATGGGGAAGGCACTCAGTGCGGCAAATTTTATTATAAGCAAAGATACACACGCCCCCCCCCCCCCCCCCATTTGCTTCTCTGTTTTGCGATGTCGGCACAACGCTCTCATTTCAAAAAGACACCATGATACGGAAAGGTTTCTTCAAAATAAAATGTTTTTTTTTCTCTTTACAGCGATACAACCGAGTTGAAGATTAGGTATTGCACGCACGAGAAACTCTATTCGGTTAGATCACGAACGCAGAAATTGCCCACGTGGGGCGGAATCGAAAATAATTAGGTTCGTCATTACTACGGGACATCAGGCTGAACCCCTGGAGAAAAATATCGGCGGAAATATATTCTAGCTGTGTGACGTTCTCATCTGAAAGTTGATTATCCCCGAGACAGTGCTGGGACGGCCTTTTCACTGCAAATGCAATCGCCGTGCAGTCACATATTTTTTTTCTAGGCGGACGCGCCCTTCTTCGCCCACCCGCGAAGATCACAAAGCGAGGCCGATGAAACAAAGGAAGGTCTGACCACCGCTCACCGGTGAACGGCGGCCGCCGCACCGCCAGCGACAATGGAGAGACCAGCAATTCCGTCCCGGGTATAAGCGTACACGTGTGACATTCCACCGAATGAACTGCCTCCATCAAGCAGCATTCTCCAGGAGAACGTAGTAATGCTCGAGGATCTACCACCGCCCTCGACTTCGCAGCCCTCCGTCCGCGCACCGTTCGGGGCTGGAGGTATTTGTTCTGTTCTCGATCAGAGAACTTTAGCGAGTTCCCGGCCGGCCGTTTGGATTTGTTTGCACCGGACAACACAAATAGCCGTGCGTGCGTGCGCGTCGCGGCAGGCCACAGCGCGTGGATCCCTGACCGTGTGCGCTGGCTTAGGTCAGATTCCTGTTTTTTTTTTCTTGCTGGTAGCGAACCTCTTCTTCCGTTTTCTCCCCGGTTCCCGTGCTGCGCAAATTGCACTCCCGCCGTCGCCGATCCTACAGGAGTCGTTGTGCGCCGCCTGCTGGAGCGCTCCACAACTTGGCGCACTGCTCGATGACTGACCGGCAGAATGGCCCCTCGTTTGAGAGAATGCGCGCGGGTCGGCCCCCCGCTTGTCCGCTCTTGATCTCGCCAACTTGATCAGTCCCGACCCAAAAGTGCCCCTTTACCGCCACTCTCTATTTTATTTTGTCTTTTTTTGCCAGCTGTTTTTCTGAAAGAAACCGACAGGCGAAAAGCGATGCTTTCTCTTCCTTTATTCCTCTTCTTTTTTTCTCTTGCTTAGATCCAGGACGTCGAAATTGTGCTGATGGCACTTTGGACCCGCATGTGAGCCTCCATAGCGCCGGTGTGTACGCGAGAGCACCAGTTTAAAGAAGAAGACACTCTTCTGCAGTCGGCATTACTTCCCAAGTAGAGCAGGCACATTTGTAGCGTCTTGACGGTTAAAAGACTTGGTTGTTGCAGCTGCTGGGCTCCCCCCCCCCCCCTCTTTTTTTTTGTCTCAATGCACGTATCTCCTGACCAGTACACCATATTTCAAGAGTAGTCTACTTCTGTCATATAAGGTTGGAACCAGAAACTGGAAAAATAAGGTCATTGAATTAAAAACCAAATGCGCCAGAAGTGGCACTTAACCTGCAAGGTTATATCAATAAAAAAAAATGTTATCGAAAAATTGTTAAAAATGGTCAACGTAAAACTACCTATCAAGACAAATAGGCCTGAAACTCACATCGTGACGCAGAATTCACTGCGACTAGTCAATTAAAGCGCGAAAACATAACATTAAGGCGGGCTTCGCATGTAAACGACGCGAGTACTGAATGAGACCAAGCTAGAAGATCCCTTTTCGCAGCGTGAAGATGCATAATGACCCAGAGGAAGAAATATGTAAACGAAATAAAAAAGAGCACAAAAGGGCAGAAAAGTGTCATGATCTCAAATCGGTAATGTTTGCCAAGAGACGCAGTAAAATCTGTGCGAGCGAAGACGTCTGACCGATAAATAAAGAGAAAAAAGTAGACGGTAATAAGGAAACGAGACAAGTAAAGCTAATAAAAACACAACGCTGACAAAGCTGGACACTCAGCAAGCAATGAAAAACAAAAATAAAACAAGTGAGACACCAAATGCCTTAAATAGGGAATAAAAACGACACCAAGGGGAAAAAATGGAGGCAATTTCCCGGTTAAAAGCTAAGAGCAAACAATGCTGTTTGAAATGGGCACAAGCAAAAGTAGCAAAAGAAGTATACAAACAAGGTTAACATATAGCCATGCCTGCGAGAGCTCGCCAAGATACATGTTCTGGGAAAAACACCATATATAAGGAATACGAAGTGGGGCATGCGCCGAGGTTATCGATGGAGTGGCTAATTGCCGCTACCCCGTTTGCAGAAAATAGAGCGAGATATTCAAACTGAAGAAGACACCTGATTCAACGAATACGAGAGAAAGAAAAAAAGGAACTGAGGGATGACGGCATGCAGAAGTGTAACCTACACTCAAACTTACGCGAGGTCACTAAGGCTTATTGTCCAAAATACTTCGAGATGCACTAGTGACTAGTCCAATCAAGGTATACTATATGCTTAAGCACTTAAACACGCACGCTACTGCGTGATAGTTCAAAATGTGGCTTTAAAATAAAGCTGGCAAACTTACGAACAATGCGATGCTAGACTACAGCCTAGATGACATTAACGAAACGGCCACACTTTAAACCAAAAGTTAAGAGCACTCGCTCTCGTTATATAATCGTCATGTCTCTTCATGAGCGTTTAGGGTCATTATTAAACCACTAAAAAGGGAATAAATTGAAATAGTTTGGGAGATTGCGTGGACTGAGTTCTGCTTGTGTAAGATACCAACCTTTGCAAATGTGAGACCAATCAACGACTTGAAACGCGCCTTGGCTAATGCATCTTATGGTCGCTATCACGCATGCAGTTTTCAAATGCTTTGCGAACATTGATAATCCGCTGCGCTAGTCTGCGTGAAGAAGATGAAAAACAAAGTTCAAGCAGCTTTTTTTTAATTATTTTACTGTGTCCGTCGGTGAACATAAGTTTTGCTAACCAGTCTGCGTCTTAATTGAAAGCACTCCATGCAAAAGAAAAAAAAAAACATGTTGAGAAAAAAGAGAATTCAAGAAAAACGGAGTCCTGGTCAAGCGTAGGTCTGAAGAAGTGAGTCCTTTCGTTGCAGCGGTCATACATTCACGGAGTCAAATTTTCAAAACGTGTGTTAGGTTCAACCGATCTATAAAAAGACATGTAATTACCAATGACTGCGTCGAATATATAGTTGTAACTACGGCAAACCAATTGTAAACTCTCCTACGTATTACTAAAAAATCTTTTTGGGTCCGCATTCACAAGAACATTTTACACTATAATTGTCCGTAATAAAGACACTTAAGCAAATTGTGTTGGAATTAGTCAAACTGCGGGCCAACGGCAAGAAAGTACTTACGAAAAAAGGTTTTGTGAACTTGGACTCTACAATTGTGTGTGCGAGAAAAGTTTAAACGATGTTGATGTTGTGCATGTGATTAGAAAACGCACCGGCCAATGAAAGAGTGCGCTCACCAATGAATATATGCGTGAATACGGGCCCTGAATTCGGGGCCAAATTCACAGGTTCTTTTTCATAGTGCTTATTCCTGCCAGACAGCAGTATTCACGAATGATCTGCCTAGCTTCCCGATGAGTCGGATAGTTTTACAGGAAGCACTACGATGACATGTTTTGTGAGTACGGGCCATGGTTTGTCTTGCGTATCCGTACTGCCCGCGAGGTTTATCTCGTTATCACTTCAATCTCGTTCACAATTAACCCACGTGAATCCCATGAAATACAATTACTATGCAAGCTATGAACTTATTCAAACACATTAAATTCAGTTTAATAATTTATTTATTTATTTATTTATTTATTTATTTATTGCAACACTCTCAACTCAGAATGTGAAAGCCTGACTGCCAAACGCGTGACGTAAGTTGTATTTCTACAGGAGATGATGAAGCAGATAAATTATCGGGGTTTGTGCCAGGCAGGGAACAAAAAGAGTAATGTGATCACGCGTGGCACTAGAATAAGCACAGCCGACAAGCAAATGCGGTGCGGATTATCCCATCTTCTGCAGATGTTTGATGTAGCCGTCGCAAATCATTTCTTATTTCGAGCTAAGCTCTTGGCCTTCGGCGGATGCCATTTGCAGCCCGCCTTTCATGCGGAATCGTTCTACGCCAAGGACGGCTTAGGCACGGGCCGTTCCGTGCAAGCACGCGAGCGCCAGATATCAATAGAACCAGAATATCATTTAAATGGCGATAAGCCGCGCTGCGACAATTGGGTCTCGGGTTCCATTTGGCGATGTTTAAAAGTTGTACGGCAAGGCAATTTCCGCAGTGCTCCTTTCCTTTTTTTTCCCCGCTGAGTTTCCACGTAATTGCCTCGGCTAAAAACGAGAGGCGCCACCGTACGCGCCTCAATATCGTGGCTGGTTCTGAGGCCGCCGACACCGAACGCGTTAAGTCGTTCGATACCGAACGTTGAATGCGGCCAGAGACTTTACTTTTCAATAAGTAACGATTTTCGCGAAAAAACGCTGTTTCCGAACAATACACTAATCGACTAGCCGCTTTCACTGAAAAAGAGCAAACAAAACAGGCGTACCCGTTCTCATCAGCGCACCGTTTCTAAAGCTCCGTGCCGGACCCTAAAATATAGCATTATACTGGAATCTGCCGTAACACTTCATCTATAAGGGTCGCCTTACTCAAGCTGCTCACTTTGAGAAGATACACATAGTCAGCGTAATATAAAGATGGGACACGCAGCGCGCATATATACTATGCGTGCTTTAGGCACGCGTGTTCGCGTGTTGCAAGAAAATTAATAACGAAGCAACTTTTACAACGCGTGAATGTACCGCGGACAAGCATGGAAGAAGTTTAGAGGCACGAAAGACGCGTGATTTTTGTCATGTCGCGTTTTGCCACGGCTCTATGAATATCAGTCGGGTGGCAGGAAGTAACACCGAACCACTCGGGTAGTGTTCTCTTTATTTTTGCTTATATAGGATCCAGTGTCAACAGAAGAACACAGCTCCTAATAAGTCGGCAAAGGGAAGCCGGGGGCAAAATAATGAGTATGGGATATCTGAAGAAAGACCAATATAGAAGTGACGCTGAGCAGGCCGCTCAAATGCAAGTAACCCTACACCTCCCCCCCCCCCCCCTCAAAACAAAAAAAAAAGAAATCTTAAAGCATGCAGCAGGACAGATAGAAAGAGAAATAGAGAGGAGTAAACCGAAGAAAAACTTGATGAGTCTTGCAACGTATCCTCCACGTCTTCAGTTGATCGTCGAGCGCTCAACTCCGAGAGCGTTCAAGGGAGGACACTTTGAGCAAGCTGTTTCTGAGACGCTCGCTGCGCTTCACTTCTGCATTGCTTTTCTGTTCCGTGCGGCTGTGCTGCTCTTTGCTCGTCGCCCTCAAGTGCGCGCACCTATTCTATTTGTTTTGCTCTGAAGTTCCAGTTTTGTTCTCGCCAGCGCGATTCAGTGAAGTCGTGCGAAGTTATTGCAAGCAAGAGGAACATCATTTCAGACCCAGGAGGTGATATCAAGTTCGCGAAGCCTTTCTCCTCATTGCTCTTCATTTTTCTTCTTTTCTCTTTCGTAAATAGTTGGCCGCACTTTTCAGTCGCAGTGACAAGCTCTTATATGCATTTCTTGCTTTTATTACGTAAAAAAATACCTTAAGTTTTGGGTACATGTATTATATATTTATTGGAAACGCCAAAGTCTGCAGGCTTTTTTTTTGTTTTTGTTTTTCGCCACCGAGCCAGATTGAGGTGTCATCGCCAGCTCTACATCGGTTAGAAATGTCGATTTGACCTTAGTATACAAGGGCAGTCTGGTCTTCTTGTCAAACGAGATATGTTTTTCTCGGCATTAAATATTAGCAATGCACCCATCCCGTGTTCAACAAGAAGATGGTCTCACTGAAGCGCTGTGCCGCAGTCAGTAATGCTTATCTCTATGTGCTTGCTTCTTTGCACTCTGCTTGGTTCATTATCTACGTCGGCTGCTGGATCACAGTCACGAGGACAAAGATTCTGCATGAAAAGTGAATGTCAAGCAGAGAAAAGAAGAAACAAATGACAAATTGTTCCTTCCAGCGTCTTTCAAACACTATTAGAACACAATATTCAAGTTTAGGCTCAACTGAAAGCAAGTGTGCGGCAGACACTTATAAAAACCTGTGGCTAACAGATGTACAGAGCTTTATCATTACACTGATGACACACGTACTTGTCCAGCTTTGGAAACAAGATAGTAGTAATAGTAGTAGTAGTAGTAGTAGTAGTAGTAGTCATGAGGAGGAGGAGCAGTTTCATGTGCCAAAATCTATGATATGATTGTGAGGGACTCAAGTGGAGAGCTCCACTGGAGGGCTCTCGAAATTTCACCATCTGATGTTATTTTTTTAACGCTTACTGACATCGCTTAGCACAAAGGCCTCTACCTATTCGCATCCATAAAAATTATTTTTTTTATTTATTTATTTATTTATTTATTTACACGTACAGAAATTACTATTTGGCGATTTAAGCAGGGTAGTACACGTAGTTAGACATGAGCAAAATACAAGTACAGGAGTATATATTATTTGCATTGTAATTGGAAACAAGGTGTGATTTATTGCCATCATGCTTCTTCAACTCGGTTCAGTTTGCTTCTTTGAGACATTTATATAAACCTAGATTCTAACGTACATGAAAGGCAGCGGCATTGTCACTCGAGAGTGTGCTCTTTATGCTGTTGTTTTAGTCTAAACAAATAAAAGGGAAGAAAAATTATCAATCATCACAGTTTGGTCTGAAAGGCAAAGCAATGAATTCAATAGCCAGAAATTTAAATGTCAGAGGAAGTATGGCAAGCAGCTAGAAAATCGCGGCGCGCTGCTCAAACAAAAAGTGCCGCCATATCCACGAAGTGAATGATGATGAGTGGGCGAAGCTCTGGAAGAAAACCTGGTAAACCATGAATCTTCCGTACATTTTGCCTACTCGATTTTATTACAATGCTCCCCCTAGCGTACGTCGCCGCACTAAATCGAACGATTGCCTTCCACCAATGACACGTGTCATATGTGACATCATTCCTATTTTATAACATCTCGCATCTTTCATCATCAACTACAAGTACCGCCGTCTAGTTTATAACATCTTGCATCTTTTCATCATCAGCTACAAGTCCCGCCATCTAGTGAGCACTGAAAGAACTAAACGAGAGGTGGCTTCATGCAGGAGACGGAGCCGCCATCTAGTGAACACTGCAAGAACTAAACGAGAAGAGGCGACATACAGGAGACGGTAGCGCCATCTAGTGGACACTGCAAGAACTAAACGAGAGGTGGCTACATACAGGCTACAGGGGACGCACAGCCCACGCCCTAAGGAGCTTCGCCCCTAAAAATGACACATGACAGAAACGCACAGGAATACACTGGACGGCTGCGAAGTGCGAGAGTTAATACTTCACCAAGCCCCTGTTTTAGCTTTTGTAGCAGGCAATTCACTCCTTTCGCAAACGGGGCTCCAACTGCGAGCAAGTGATCTTCGTGCAGTGATATAGCAAAGGACGTGAAAAACTTCCCCTGAATAAGTAAGCGCTTGGGTACAAATGACCACAGCCTGTTTCTTTTTTTTTTCAAAGTCAGAGGCGCACATCTCCAGACAAAACAATGCGGGAGTTTAGGATTCGATACCCAAGATATTGGCAGTTGCATGTGACGCCATGGCTCATACCCTGCTGGCCTACATTCTGGTCACTACAATAAAACTTCATTTGGGTCTAGCTGGTACATACTCCTGCGGCTAAAATTACAGCGCAATCGCACTTCTTTGTCCTTCTCACTCTTTCTTCACTTATTTGTCTCGCACTAGTCTGCATATGATTTCATGTCTTCGCTTATCTAATACACTATCATTTTTGTTGCATGTTTTAGTTTGGAGCTAATGTTTGTGCAAGTGTGGTAATGTTGCCTGGGGCGTATATATGCATTCACGTGTCAAATGATATAGCATTTGTTAAAAAGTGCTTTTGTCGTATATTTTTTTTCTTCGTGGATGTCTTTTGCGCTTGCGCTGTGATCCTAGCGTCAGGGTTTCGGTCATGCTGTAAGATGTATACTGTGAATTTCGTTCAGCCTTCTTGCTTCTTCTCTCCTGTAGCATAAGCCTACAAGAGACCCAAAGCGTTCCCACGAGTTCGCACCACCTCGAGCCACGGGACGCGCTTCTTTTTTTCCGGCCAGTTGCGTGGTGTTACGAGCGAAAAATTGGGAGCTAGTGTTGGTCGACAGCGCTGTTGAGTGAGGGGGGGGGGGGGCGCAGAATGGAATCCATGGTCTGCCACTTCTAACAACTTATCACCTGGATTATTTTTATAACGGGCTGTTACGTACACTGGCGGTCAAAATTTTGCGGACCACGGGAGCGCATGTTCGCTTTGTCAGCTAGTACCACGGCGCCTTCTGACGGCTGTGTGCGAAGCTCGAGAACACGCAGCGCAAGCTTGTCCTTTTTTTACCTGCCAGTCTGTTTGTCCGCTCCCTTCAACAGCTCGCATTGAAACGGCATCACTTCCAAGGTGTCACTTCTGCCGTTGCCGGGGAAACACCAAGCGATGATTTTGTGTTAACAACACGTAATTTGTAGTCGCACTGCTCGGTGCGCGCAGCATTCCAGGCTTTAGGTCCAGACGCTCCGCATGACAGTTCCACAAAACACCACGAGAAATTCCAGTATGCACACCTTTCACGAATGAAAGCATGATCAATAACCTTATCACAAAAACGATTTTCGAAAAACGGACACCGCATGCATGTTGTCAGCGCAGCGGAGCGTCTGGGACTGATGATGCTAAGGAACAGAATGCATTAGGCGCACACAGAGCGGTACCAGTACAAATTACGTCTTTTCATCACTATATGATGGCTCGGTGTTTCTGCTGCAACAGCAGTAGTGACGACACCTTGCGCTCCTTTGAGGCGCGTGCTGCTGAATAGAGCCATTATTTTTACCTGCACTTCCTGAATTGGTTCACGGAGGCGCTGAACTTCGGCATTCGTTTCACGAGTTCCACGTGGTGGCAGCGGCACCGAAGTATTCGTTTTGAAAAAGTACAGCTGTCGTGCAAGGCCAGTTCACGAATTCCCTGCACCTGCTCGCGAGGTATACTTCCGAGTCCGTGCAGCACAAGATGGCTTCGGCTGCAGCAGACGACACAGCCGATTGCATTCGTGTATGTTTTGGCGACGTGCAACAAGTACGACGGTAAACATTTACCAATAGACACATGCCAAGCACCGTAAGTGGCGCCGTCGTTTACGAATCACAGCCTCCACAACCCTCGACCGCCGGAAAGTAGCATATAGCTTGCAGGACAGCTGCACTCTCGTATTCGTTTCGCGTCTCGTCGCTGCTGCACTTGCTGAAACGTCACCTGCACGAAGACGACACCCAAACGGCACCACCGTGAACTAGTTCTGGAAGTGCAGGGTAAATTGAATGGAGCAGGCTGGCACGTAAAAAAAAGCATGGGTGTGCGCAGCACATTCTCCAGAGAGTCACACGCAGCCGTCAGAAGGCGCCGCGGTGCCAGAGCTGACACGCGCTCCTGTGGTCCGCAAAATTTTGACCGCTATTGTGCATTCGCAAGACAGCCTAATATTTTATAGTGAAGACCTCGGGGATCCTATAAAAAGCGTTATTATATAGTGAAAAATCCTGGAAATCAACGGGCTTTGTGGTGCGATGCTACAATTTCACGAGCATGTTTCAGTGGGCCACTGAATTGCAAATACTGTTTTGTTTGTGAGCTATCACTTCTCTTACAACCCCAATAAAACCTGCAAAGAGATTGTTTCTTTCGATCGTCAAGTAACTCTATCAGCGTGTGCACAGAGTACGAACATCACAGTGCTGCGTCCTCAAAGTGGTCAGACCACCGCTAAGTCTAGACGTACAAATACACAAAGCTCATAACATTTTTGAGAGGCAAGAGCTGTTGCGAGAGTAATAATAATAATTGTTGGGATTTATTGTCATACAACTAAGATATGAATATTAAAGACGCCGTAGTGGAGTTCTTCGGAAATTTAGACCACCTGGTTTTTTTAACATGTACCTAAGCGTAAGCACTTAGGCCTAGAGCATTTTGGCCTCCATCAAAAATGCGGTCACGACAGCTGGCATTTGATCCAGAGACCTGTGGGCCGGCACTCGAGCAGCATAGCCACTATAGGCAATCGTGGCGGAGTGATTAAAAGAGCAGGTCTCACCTCTTGATTAATTCATATGTGGAATTTAACGTCACAAAACCATCATATGATTATGAGAGACGCCGTAGTGGAGAGCTGCGGAAATTTCGACCACCTGGGGATCTTTAACATGCACACAAATCTGAGCACACGAACGGGCCTCAGAAATTTTGCCTCCATCGGAAATGCAGCCGCCGCAACCGGGATCAATCCCGTGACCTGATGGTAAGCAGCCGAGTACCTTAGCCACTAGGCCACTACGGCAGGGTCTCTTGAAAGTCGAAAAAAACCTGACGTGATCATTGCTTTTTTCGTCTGTGCGAATTTCCTGAACTATACACTTTCGCCGCATTCGTTAGCTCTCGCCGCCAATTATTTTGGAAGTGAGGCAGCTTTTGCTCGAGGCAGTGTCCATCCTTCCCTCACGCATCCGCTCCCCCCCCCCCCCCCCGCACAAGCACGTCTCCTCCCTCTCTCTCATCTTCTATGCTCTCCTCTCTCTCCCGAGTAGGCGGCGAAGGCAACGTTTCCGTGAGAGAGAGCTCATCTGCTTTGTTCGTAGCCGTTGATCGTCGGTCTTGCGGCGTTCCACAATTTCGAGAGACGGAGAACGTCTGCGTTAGTTAGCACGGGATCTCGTTCGATGTCACTGGCGTGTACGTTGAGAGATCGGCTGTTTAGCAGTGCTATAGTCATGGTCACCAGTAGCGTTGGTCACCGTGGCAGCGTTCACGGCAGTGCTCATAACATCAAGCGATGGTCACCGGCAGCGTTAGTCAAGTGGAGCGTCTGCTTGTTTCTGTGGGTGCTGTTCGCCATCTCCCCGCTGCTTCACATCCACACATGGTTCCCTCTGGTGGTCTCGTGGGGGATGGTGTTATGTTTGTTGGAGTGAAGCTTCATTTGTATACACCGGAAACTACAGGTTGTTCAAAGCCCCCGATAAAAAAAGTAACGTTTTACATGATTCGTCTAAGCGTTCAATTTGATAACAAATAAGGCACAGTCACCGATGCACGAAACGGCGTGTGTTCTCTAGGTACGTCGCATGTATACGGCAGCATACGCAGACTTAAGAGCCAAAGCAAACGCGCATTGTACTAGGCACACAGAATTTGTATCATGCGACGCAAAATAACGTTCAATGAACCCCTCGCTTTATTTTCTGTGAGATTTATGCCCCCATGCTCACAGACAAGGTGCAAACTAACTGTAAACAAGATGTGACTAAGAACTTTTTTTTCCTTCCCAAAATCATAAGAAAAAGTAAACTTTACCTCGAGCAAATATTTCCCGTGAGCCGGAACACACTGTTAAGTATGTTTTGTTTTGTTTATGTTTTGCTTCTGGTATATTCTAAAGTTTCAGTACTTCCTGAAATTCGCAATAGTTTCCAATCCAGTAGTAGTTGTAGACGGTGCTACGCAAGCGTCCTGTTCTGGCGTAAAACCATGACGGCGTATCATTTATGTTTATCTTTTCACGTTTTCTGTTTATTTGTTCTTTTATATTAGTTCCTCATGTCGTACTAACAATAGGATAATTACTGTTCGTACGTCTCCATACCTTCGGAGCCAATTGTATGCGCGCTCGCGCTCTTACAGATTCAACAAGATCCCACATTGGGGCCCGCGTCGGGTTGAGCGTGTTCTATACTTTCTCTGTTTACTTTGGCAGCGATAAATATTTGTCACGCACGTGGGACTCTTGCCAGGGAGGACTGAAAGAGTCAGGCCACTTCGACGGTGCCAACATAAAAGGCAGTGCTCCGTTGGACGATTGTTTCGATCGTATAAGCGTGATGCCCGGAACAGCTTTGACTAGAAGGAATAAACCGGAACCCAGTCTAAAATATACGTTCGCCTCAAAGGTGGTACATCAGGTTGGCACCAAGCCCGAGGGCCTTTCGACATTTTCTTTGCCGGTTTTCTTTCATCCCGGCACTTGTTTAGAGCGGCGTTCTTAACGCTGTTAAGCCGGGTCGACCATGCCTCCCTCCGTCCATATATACAATTCTCGCCACCAAACGCTACGCCCTTGCGAGCTTCTTTCTTCCTCGCCAAGTTTCTAGCCCTTTGTATATTCTTTGGGCGTGGAATTTTGATGGTGCAGCTGTATATGGCAGTCAGCTATACAGCTCGACCCCTCTGAGGCTTGGCGGCGGTGTAACGATGAAAGTTCCGGCGGTGCCTTTTCTCAGCTCCCCGTTTTATGGCCTTTATTGCGAGATGGGTGGAGCGATAAGAATTTCTGCCTGCCTATGAAAATGATAGCGGCGACCCTTTCCGACAACTTGACGGTGGCGAGGCGACGAAGTTCATGCGCTCCCGCGATCTTTTATATTTTTCCACTCTGTCTCCCTTTCTTGAATGCGCGCTTGTTTCTGGTTCACTGTCCTCTCGAATGCACTCAGTGTCAGCACGGTAAATCTAGCCAGTAGCTTACGTTCCCGCTGAAGCGCACGATTGGAGCGCCACCCAATACCCGTGTCCTCCGAGTAACAGTCGCTCGACTTTTTAAAGACGATAGTCTTTCTTGGGGACCTTCGACGCAAAAAAATTTGATCTCTTTGTCTGTACACTTGTCTGTTTGTCCACTCTTACCGGCATCGGGTTCTTGAAACGGCCGACCCTATCCTCAGCGACCACCAAAGTTGCTCAAGGTTGAGCGTTCATGCTTGTGTAATGGTCAATTAAAAAGCAATTACTGCGCATGTCTGGGGCACCATAGCAATACGCATATATTCTGCATATGCACTTCTTACTAGAAAACGCATACATAAGTAATTTTAAGGACTGTAGCGCCTATCACGCTGTGCTTACCATGCAACGCTTGCACGGAACGGGGAGTGTTTCCAACGCTTTGCTAAGACGAGATGGTGGTGGCACCTACCCGTCGCCTCACATTCTACAGCTTATCACCTCTGAGACGGGCGCGCACGGCCACGCACTTTCTTTTCCAAAAGAAACTGCCAGATGACGCTCATGTCTCACGTGTGACGTGACTTGATGCGCTCGTTCGCCTCCGCTGCACGCTCGAGGCACTCTAACGCAGCGCCTTTCGAATACCATTCACCAATTTTCTTGCTCAGAACATCAAATTAATGTTTTGTTCACTCTCTCCATACGCAAGACTATCGTCTTTCGACGACTTTCGCAGATTACATGCAGATACGGGGCCATTTTTT
Source organism: Rhipicephalus microplus (assembly GCF_043290135.1). Classification (NCBI taxonomy): domain Eukaryota; kingdom Metazoa; phylum Arthropoda; class Arachnida; order Ixodida; family Ixodidae; genus Rhipicephalus; species Rhipicephalus microplus. The sequence continues at coordinate 97,560,491 of NC_134710.1, forward strand.
TCTTTCGCATTATTGTTTTCGGTCATGCAGGTAGCTCGAAAAACACAAGGACGGTGGGGAATCTTTTGACGTCGTGCCTATCGATGGCGAAAGTATTGAGTGGCAGCGGTTTTCTTCACCTGTATGGTAACGCCTTAGAATTCGAGTCTCTACCGTTCTTATTCAATAAGACAACTTCTAAGCATGTGCCGATCTCATGTGTTGAGTTTCGTCTGTCTTCTTTTTTTTATTGTATCAAGTGAGCCCATTGTTGAAAGGCCCCTCATGATTCAGTTTAGAGAGATTTGACTATTTTAATGCTTTTGTTATCTTGGCAGCACTTTTTTTTAGTTGTCTGTCGTCGAGTTTATCAGTATCATCTCACAGCAACAGTTAAAATTAGTTTGTGTATTTATTCCTTCTATTGTAAAGAAACCACTCTCCCGGCAGTAAAACATACAAATAAGACTGGATCTGTCTAACTGACAGATAAGACTGGATTTAACTTTCTGTTTTTTTATTTCTACTTTTTTGAAGTTCTTCCGAAATTGAGGCATCGCAGCAAGATAAGTAAAAATAAAATGCACAAAAAGAACAATGCCACGTTGTGTTTTGCACAAAACGAATTTCCGTGTTTTTCGTAAAAGTTGGGCTCGTTATGATTCACTTCGCTTTTGCAAAGTTCAGCTTGTCACAGCTATTCAACAAGACGTCATTCATGTCTAAATATCAAGGTTGTTGCCAGCTTAGTTAACCCAGCCGCCAAACTATTCATTCATTTTCATTTTATTTGCTTTACTTTCGGGCCTTTGACGGTCACATCACTTTGTAAGGAAGATTTCTTAACATTAATTTAACGTACGATTTGAAGGAAAGCTCTTTAACAATCATATGAACTCCAGTAGGAAATATGCTCTCAAATCACACGACGAAATGGACTGGCCACAAATAAGTGAATGTCAGGATGAGATCAAAAGAACATTACCATTTCCTTTCTCTATTGTTTCATAAGTGCAGCCTTTACAATTGTTTAATGTTGTCCCCTGCACGCTGACTTCAAGCGCACGGTGATTTCTTTGCTGCAAAACATTTTACAGCGAAAGCTGTATGAGATCACAACTCGGGTCACGCGGAGTTTCCCGCCGCGGCCGCCTGTGTCCGTATACCACATCGCGCGATTTAAGAAAAGAAAACTTTACACCAGTGACACGGGGGAGCTTAAACACGGGTCCGCTGTGTGCCAGCCTAGTATACCACTGAGTTTAACCGGTGCGTGTAACTTGTTGTTAAACTTAACTTAGGCCAGCTTGACCTAGCACCAGTGACAGAGTGAGGCTCGAACCGGGTCCGCTGGGTAAACGCCCAGTAGTTTACCACTGAGCTACGCCGTTTTTTCTTTATTACCACTGAGCTACACCGGTTATTGTCACTTGTTGTCAAACTTGCCTTAGGCAGGCTTCATGTCGGGAAAGCAATCATGTTATTACAACTTATAAAGCGTTTAAACAGTAAAAGAACAACCAGTCATCGCACAATGCGAATAGCGTAACGAGTAAGCCGTCGAATTCTGCTCCAACCCACCACAAAAAAAAAAAAAGCTTCTTCGCTTCTTCTTGTTCTCCTATTAAGTGTGGTGCATACCCACTTCAGCAATGATTCCTCATCGTCGTCAGCCACTGCATGAACGATTGCACAAAATTATTTGCAAGTGTGTAGCAGATACCGGGCTTCTCAGAGGAATGACGAAAAATAGCATGGCGAATGACCGCCTACTACCCAAATAAATTTAATAATAATGGCCTTGTGGGTATCAAGCAAGTGTGCTTGCACTAGTTACCCTATGAGTGTTTAGAAAAGGCTCTGAAAGGCCTTTATTCTAGCTCTTGTTGTGACAGTGCGGCACCTTCCGCGCAGGCCTGGTGTTTTTTTAAGTACGTAATAGAGCATCCCGAAGAATTAGTTACTTTGAGTGATCAATGATAAACTTCATATTATTACGCTAAACAAACCAAAAGACTCCTCTTTTAATGCGTGGCGTACCGTGACTGTTCCTGTACTGTTCTTAGAACGGTAAATATGTCGGAATCGATGCTCCTGACGCAAGTATTGGTACAGCTTAGGCACCACATGAACCTTCATGAAATAGACCTCGCACACGCATAAACGGTGACCAGTTTCGTAGTCTATTTTCTCGCAGAAGCCAGGAATATAAACCCCGTCGGGCGTTCTTTTAGCTCACCAGGCAGTCAGTCTTTGGTCCGCCTCTTTCGAGACATCGCGTTCTGTCCAATTGTATCCCAGCTACTGCATTGTATAGCAGCTACTCTTCAAAAAATAAATACATTGAATAAAAGGAAGGCGTACATAAAAAGAAACACTCAGGTAAGTATCCTCGTATTGAAAAAAAAAGAAAAAAAAAAGCTCGGTGAAATCATCTCGTTTTATACTTGGTTACTCGCTCTTCCTCGCAGTCGCACCCGCCGGTGCGTATTCTGTTCCACTTTTTCTCGCCGCGGCGGCGACTCTCTCGAGCCGCGGTCTTCGTGCCCACTCTGGTTCAGGTGTCGTTGCGGCATCTGCGTTTCGCTCGCGTCTACCATTTGCTTTCTGCCAGCGTCCGGGCACGACACGCGCTCTCACTGGCTCCGCCACCCGGTCCATTTTTCCTCTTTTCGCGCTCTTTTGCGCGGCAAAGTTTTTCCGCAGTTTCAGCGCCCCAACCGGCTCGCGTGAACCGAGCCGCTGATCATGTTTCTCCCTTTTTTTATTTGACCCCCTTCCCTCCCTATGTTTCTTTGCTCGTTTACTGTCACCCCACTCCTCCTCTCGTCTCGTCCTGTCGCTGCCGCGCTGCGTGTGTGTTTAGTGTGCTAGCGAGCGAGTTTTCTGTTTCTCCGACATCAGTGTCTTTCGCTAGTTCCACTCTCCAGCGTGGGGCTTTTACTTGTGCATTTTTTATTTTAATTTCGGGAGGACCACCCTTCCGCACCCTTAGCGGTTACGGCGTTGTCATTTGCGTATGTGTTCTACCGTGCCTTTTTAACAGCGCGACGTGATCGAAATATTCCCCGTGGATATGCCTCTGTAATATTGATTTCCCAGGCGCAGCTATGTCGATGCCGTATCAGGCGCCCGTGCTTGCGTGGCTCTTTGCATTTCTCTTTGTCTTTTGTACTTTTCCTGCTGTTGATTCCTAAGCGTCTGCGTCTATATCGTAGATGTAAGCTCAGCGCTGGGCCATGTTTCTTTCTCTTTCTCACCGGTCCTTTTCTCTCCTGCATAAAGAGTTGTGCGCGAGACGAAAGCAAACACTTTTTTTCTTCCTTCTGGGTTTGGTGGGTGGCGGCGTTGTGCGGAATGGGGTGAGAGGGGTGCCCTGGAAACATAACCAGAAACCACAGGAGCCCCTTGTCTCGCTCGCTGGGCGGAACAAATAGACGACCATGAGGTCACACACTCGGCGGCGGGCAGCGGAGGCACTGGCCCCGGCTTTCTCTGGCTTTCTTTTTTTGTTTTTTCTTGCCCCCTACTGTCGGCCGTCTGCTTTTGTCTTTCATCGGCTCGTTAGAAAATAAAGCAGACCCAATAAGCCAGGGGGGGGACGATGTCCAATCGGTCCTCGGCGACTGCGCCTGCTCGCGAAGCGCAGCAGAGGTTCGCCAATCGATGGCTCCGACGACATGCTTTAATTAATCTCAACGAGTGGCCACTCACTCGTAGGGAGCGGACTCCTTTTCATCTCGGGTTCACTCCTTTTCGTCTCCCTTGTTTGTTTGTTTTTTTTGTTCCCCTTTTAGCCAGCGCTCAGCCTTTCTGGCCTGTAGCCCACTCTGCACCGTACTCTCCTGTCATCGCACGTGGTCATTGTTGTTGTTGCTGATGGTCTCCCCCCTATTATGCGCTGATGTCGTTGCTGCCTGCGCGTTAATGCTCACAGCCGGCGCTCTCTTTTTCGCGGGATCTTGTCGCAGCAAACTTACTCTCACGTGCATACACCGGTAATGACACGGTTGAAAATATCAGCGAGACCTTTCGTATCGAGTGGGAAACGAGCCTCGCAAGAGCGCCGGTTCTCAACAATCTGCTTTTATTATCGGTGCAACTAACTATACGCGAGAGCCTCGCAGAGCCTCGTTATTATCACCAATTGGCGTAAGCTTCATTCCTACTGAATCTAACCAAGGTAATGCCTGCTACGGTACAACACTAATTAGTTGGATCGTTTAGTAAAATATCCATTTTGAACTCACGTTCTTTCGTTGGTTTCTATCCTAGGTTAGCTTACTGCAGATTTCAAGGGCGTCAGTGCGAACACAGCTCAGGTATAACGAAAGACCAAGAAAAAGAAAACTTCCGGCTTGATTTCTCACTGTCTCCCGTGCTCTCAGAATCATTGTTCATTTCCAAAGTTTTCGTTATGGGCATCCTTATTAGCTTGGCTAGCGGCTGCATTGAAGCGAGTAGAGCAAGGTATCAACGAGACATGGATTCAACCGCTACATCCTTACTTCAATTTACAACATGCTAACATCATCTGTATCTTCCCTGCGTTTACACGCAAACCAATGACGCCATACCCTGTTTACATCAATGGGCAGAGTGTCAAATATGCACGGACGCATCGTTTCCTGGGCATAATAATCGACAGAAGTCTTTCGTGGAGCCCACATTGTGCGTACTTGAAGAAGAGACTGCTATCTATTGTGCATATCATGAAATTCTTGTGCGGTAAAGCATGGGGAACTTCTGTGGCCTCCATGCTACAGCTGTACAGGGCCCTATTTCTGGGTCTATTGCGCTACAGCTTGCCGGTACTGACTAACACTTGCAAATCGAATACTCATTCATTGGAGAGTTTGCAGGGTCAGGCACTGCGTATCTGCCTAGGACTGCCCCGATGCGCTTCTACTTACGCCACAATCATGCTTGCCAAAGACCATCCGGTCAGGACATATATAGCTTTGGATTGCCTCAGAGCGCACATTCGACATGCTAGCCGTGTCCCCGACCACCACTTGGCCCTTCTACCTTCCGGAAGACCACGTGCTACGTTTTCAGACGTCATAGCCAAGCACCTAAACAGCATTCCATCAGGATATACGCCAGCTGCGAGAACGGCATGCCCTTTGTGGTGCCTCGACCAGCCGCAAGTACGTCTAGAAATTCCGGGAATCAAAAAGAAAAGCAGTCACTCCAGAGTAGCATTGAAACAAGCAACACTGCTATTATTACATGAGTTGTACTTAGACCGAACGCAGATATACACTGATGGGTCCGTCTCATCCAGCAGCTCATCAAGTGCCGCTGTAATTCCGGCTGCAGAAATGACAATCAAATTTAAGTTGTCACATATGACTACATCTACGGCATCAGAGCTTGCTGCTATAAGGGCTGCTTTACAATATCTCGTTCAAGAACGTCCAGGAAAATGGGTCATATTCTGTGATTCGAAGGCAGCGCTTCAGAGTTTGCAGTCTACCATGCGTAGGAGGAGCCATGACCAACTGGTACAAGAAATAAGACATTGCCATCATGAAGCTCTAGCACGAGGGCATGATATTATATATCAATGGCTGCCTGGACATATCGGTATTACCGGAAATGAACTAGCCGATGATGCAGCCCGCTCAGCCCATGAAGAAACCCGTGTAGTCCCGATTCCTCTATCAAGGAATGATGCAGCAAGACAACTTTACCTGCTGGCTCGAGATCTCACACGCACGTTCTGGTCGTCTACCAGCTTCCAAAGGTGTCAATTTTATGAACTGGATCCTTCGCTAAAGCTATAGCTACCATCTCAACTTTCCCGCTCCGATGCGACACTGTTATGCCGCCTTTGGTTGGGTGTTGCATTCACAAAGGTGTACTCCTTTCGCATTGGTATGGCAGACACTCCTACATGCGACTACTGCGGAGATGAAGAAACCATCGAACACGTCCTCTGCAGCTGCGCTTGCTACGACACACAGCGATGCCAGCTACGGATGGTTTTGAATCGACTTGACCCCGGACCATTTTGTGTGCGGAAGATACTAGGACCTTGGGCATCTGCTTCAGTTGCGCAGAAAGCAACTAAAGCACTGCTTCTTTACCTTAAGTCAACAAACCTGAGCGACCGCCTGTGAACTGTGTGTGCTCACCGAGTGTGCTCGTGATTGTGTGTACCTTCTCATCTTTGTGCAACCTCTTTTCTCCCCTTTATCCCTTCCCCAGTGCAGGGTAGCAAACCGGATGTGCGTCTGGTTAACCTCCCTGCCTTTCCTTGTATCTTTATCTCTCTCTCTCTCTCCCTGCAAAAAGTCCGCGCCTATCCAAATCTGTGCGTTAGAAGTCTCTTGCATTTGACACTTTGCACACGGATATTGGCACCCCGAAAGGCACCTGCCGGAATGCATCTGTTCATCGAGATACATTGCCGATTGTGCATTTACTGATTACATAGCCTTCTTTTTTTCTGATTTTCAACTCGGAAAAAGACCAATTCATGCATTTTTTTCTGCTTAGAATAAATGAACGCATGTGCCAAGTGAGAATAATGTGATATCTGTAATTGTACACTGCAAAGAACAGCTGGCGTCTTTCCAATCAGGTCGCATGCTGCCTTGAAGCCCTCGTATATTCCAACTTTTCTTCGTACGTGATGCTCATGCAACGCATACCAGATTTCGCGCTGTGAGATTAAGGATCACATAAATTGCAGAACACTATCCCTGGTGTATATGCCCGCACGCACAGGTGCACGCTAAGCACTTCACGTACGAAAGTACGTTTTTAAATTTGTAGTGATTCTTAGCGAACCAACTCCACTACTTCAGATCTATCTATCTATCTATCTATCTATCTATCTATCTATCTATCTATCTATCTATCTATCTATCTATCTATCTATCTATCTATCTATCTATCTATCTATCTATCTATCTATCTATCTATCTATCTATCTATCTATCTATCTATCTATCTATCTGTCTGTCTGTCTGTCTATCTATCTGTCTGTCTGTCTGTCTGTCTGTCTGTCTGTCTGTCTGTCTGTCTGTCTGTCTGTCTGTCTGTCTGTCTGTCTGAACCAGAACAAAGAAAACACGAGTGAGGACTCAATTTCTTGAGCCAAGAAAGAATTTTCTCGCAAGCGTGCTGCGAAGCATTCCAAACGATTTTCTTTCGTGTGAAGCAATCCAAGAAAACAGTACGCGAAGTGAACAGCACAATGCCATAAACATTCGGTTAAAGCTTCAATGACAAATGCAATACGCACTTAACATAGTATTCATGCTGTTCATTCCTAGCAGCGCCAGACTGAGAGGCAGACGAAACAAGTGAAGACCACGATGCACGCCGGACACGTTATCCCACATCTTATATGGCGTCTCCCTGCTGCTGCCCGTACTTCTTCGTTGCTTTAAATGCTCATGAACATGAAGCGTGACGACAACGCTGTCACGTCGACGCCATGTGCACTTCTTTCGCGTCCGATTTAGGCCAGATCCCAGCCCGACGATATCACACCGTACAATCACAGACGATAAAGACAGATTCAGGCCACAATCACAGTCGCAAAAACACGTATACGTATATTGCACTTGAATAGGTACTGTAGTACATAACTAGTACGCGTGTTTCCTTAAAGCAGTCAGTTATGTGTTCCCATTCTATAGCCGACGTGAAACTGCATAGCACCACCGCTTTTGACCAGAGTGACCACTCTTGTAATTTTTATGTTACTCAATGCACATTCCATTTTCCAAAGCAGGAATGGCCGGTGAGAGACATCGAACGAGCGGCCTTTTCTGTTCAACTGCGATAAGATACAGCTGCTCGCAACTTCAGCGGAAAAAAAACCCAAAATATCATATCGTGCATAGCCACATCTATACCGATAAGCAATGACTAAGCGTTTCTTTAAGATGTGGCCTTTCCGATGAGCCCCAAGCAAGGTGGGCTGCTTCACGGTTGTTCCCCTGCCACTCCTACTTCGCCCCGCCACGGTGGTCTAGTGGCTAAGGTACTCGGCTGCTGACCCGCAGATCGCGGGATCAAATCCCGGCTGTGGCGGCTGCATTTCCGATGGAGGCGGAAATGTTGTAGGCCCGTGTACTCAGATTTGGGTGCACGTTAAAGAACCCCAAGTGGTCGAAATTTCCGGAGCTCTCCACTACGGCGTCTCTCATAATCATATAGTGGTTTTGGGACGTTAAACCCCACAAATCAATCAATCACTCCTACTTCGGAAAGCGGAGTGTGCTTGTCTATCTCGTTATCGGCGCGCTTAGAAAAATCGCAGCGCCACGTGTTGCAATTTGGCCATTCCGGCCACTGTTCACTTGTGCTAATTTTTGTTCGTTTAGTCCTGTACATTCTCGCAGAAGTGTAGCTGACATGAAGAGCATGACACTAGACGTTTTGGGACTAAGCCTTAGTCGGGTAGAAACAAAAGCGCCCATGTTAATCATGCTGCACGTGTAATATTCATGCAGTCATGCATTCAATGTCCTTGTTCAACGTCATTATTTGCTAGCGGTGAATATGTTTGCGAGTTCCATTTACGTTAGCACGCCGAGAAAATGGCAATGCTAACATTTTTTTTCCTGCCCTGAACTGCAGATGCTCCGGTGTGCAAGCAGGACTCGGCGGTGGTGTACGTGGGCTCGCGCGGCGACGAGGTGCAAGTAGTGTGCGAGGTCCTAGCCCATCCGGACCTGGTGTCCTTCCAGTGGAGCTTCGACGGCGGCGGCGAAGGCGGAAGTCGGGCGATCCATTCGGGCTTCAGCGGCGACCATGCCACGCTGTCGAGCGTCTTGCGCTACATGCCGCTCACGGAGGCCGACTTCGGGACGCTTTTCTGCCGCGCCAACAACAGCGCCGGCCACCAGCGGCGACCGTGCGTCTTTCACATCGTGCAAGCCAGTGAGTGCACTATGAGCTCGTCCACCGCTAGGCCTTCTTTCGTGTGTGACAGCATTGTTGGCCTAACTGACCGAAATCAAGCAACATTGGCTCGTAGTACTCATCTTTTACTCAACATTGGCCTACACTAATACCCTGTATGGCACGGTAGTTTTCTGCGGTAACTGCACTGCTCTGCTTTCTATTCGGTGAGCATTAGTCCATCCGTCATGGACAAAGAAACATCGGGCGACTATGCGCTATAGGAACTGGGAAAGTACTACTATCGAGTATACAGCATGTGTGAGTTTAAAAGAACACTCCGCTTGATCGAAGTGGAAGGGTAGAACCAAAGAAGGGGCACGGGACATAAGAAGCATACAAGAGGAAATAATAGATAAATAAAATGAAATCAAACCTTTTTGCGATGACAAACAGCGCTGGTCGTGTACAAAAACCATCATCAGTCACTAAGAGCGCATCAACTCGGCTGGAACGTGCTCTCCTCGTCCTCTTCTTCATATTCTGTTTCGCTCCCAGGACACGTGCGCGTACTCGTCCGTTTGACATGCAATAGGTAGTTATAGTTTAGCGTGATAACTGTTGTTGAGAGAATACCATTACTATTCCTAAAACGTTTTTTGTGGACATCGTGTTTTAGTTCAGTGGTATAACGTTTGCATACCCAAGCTGTGATGATGGCGTCACCTAGGAGAGGGTAAATGCACTATAGTAAGTGAGAAAAAAAAACACTAAGAGTGCTCACCAGTCTAAGCGACTAAACAATAATATTGCTACTTTCTTTAGTAATAATAAAAGTAAAGAAATGTGAATTACGCACGGAAAGCGTTTTTTTTTATTTTGCAGGTTTCTTTATTCATACATTCTACTCCACTAAGGAACGTTCGAAATGGAAAGTGATCTCAGAAAGCACGTTGAATTATCCGTAACACTTGGTCATTAAGGCCAGCGAAGCCATTTTACATATTCCTTTGCCATGAAAGAGGATCCATTCACATCAATGCGAAATTCAGTTCGAAGCGGGTGTAGAAATTCCACCATGTTTCACGTACACTATAGGTATACACTGGGTTAACCACGCAAAAGCGGTAACGCTAAATCTAAAAAAACCTGCGTGCACGTGGTAAGCGCCGAGTGTTATTTAGCGCATTGCGCAAGTGCATTTCTATCCCGCCTTTCCGGTGAGCCCGGCCCGCTAAACTAATGCTGTCTGAAAACTCGGTGGGCGAGAAAACGAGGACCGAGAAAGAGAAAAGAAGGGAGAGACAGAGATATGAGGAAAATGAAAATGCAGAAAGACAGAGAAATAGAAACATCCACCGAAAAAGATATTGAAAAGATAGAACAAAATAGAAAGATGCAGATGGAAACAAAGAAAGAGAGAGAGACAGTGAGAGAAGATATGCGAGCGAGAAATATGGAAAGCCAAAACGAAATTGAAGAAAGCACGCGAACAAAGAAAGAAATAGAAACGAAGCAGGCCGCCCAGCGTCACTCTTGCTTAAGGCTTGCGTAGCTGAACTCGTTTTACCAGAATCTGCAAGGAATATCTCCTAGCACCTTCCACTTGCGCCACTGCCTCCCAAGGGGGCATTCGTGTCGCTGGTGCAGCGCGTTGGCTGCTCAGCTCTGGCACTACTTTAATACGAATCATCTTCTTTGGAAGCGTTTATCAGTCTATGTATACTACAAGTTTACGCCAGTCGGCTTCAATATCTATCTTTCAATGGATGCGTATCCACGACGAGAAAAAAGTGGGAAAATGCCGCGTCCTTGACTCCCATTTTTGTCCGACTCCCTACTTTCATTAGAAGTCTCACCATAAGCATTCTCCTTTGTCGTTAGCGAGCAAGTGGGCACCACCAGTATTAAGCAGTGCTGGTACTGCATTCATTCGCATTATATATATATATATATATATATATATATATATATATATATATATATATATATATATATATATATATATATATATATATATATATATATATATATATATATATATATATATATATATATATATATATATATAATAACTGCAGCTGTAAAAAAGTTTGACAGCGTGTAGCAAAACAGGTGCAAAAAGTGTGTCGTGTTTTTGTTAGAATAATCTTCCAGCAGCGGTTCAAAGAAATGAAGGATGATTTTTGATCGAATCTGACGCATGTGGGTAAACACAGCGTGTTTGTACAGCTCTTGTAACATGGAGACAGCACAGTGAGGAAACTCGTAGAGGCAGCAGAACCATTCATCCTCGTAGTGGTAAAGTGGCGTCGTTGAGGCGCCTACCAAATCATTTATACGTAACAGAATATATAGCATTTTTTAAGTCATTGTGGTAAGCATATAAGACCACAATTATTAGGCCTTCTCAGAGTTACTTTTCTCGGGGGTATACCTGTATTTTAGAGAAACAAAGGACAGCTGAGATTCTGGATAGCTTTTCATGTCCTGCATAAGTAACTGTATACTTACACATCATGCACCGAAGTTATGCAGATTTGTGCCCGTGAGTGCATTTTTAGCACTGGCCAGCCGGTTTTCAGAATAACGTGCGTTTATGCCCAGCATCAAAATTAGCTCCTCTTGCGAACAATCTTCGCGACCCAAGTTATGGTTTTTTCTGTGTATATCAAGAAATTTTTGTGAATGTCTACCGAAAATTTGGCGTTGATCTGATAAGGTCTAATGAGTTCTATGCTTTTGATCAGTAAAACTTGTTTTTCTCTTTGCTAGGTCTTCATTATTCAACAGAAGGTCATAGCTACTGCGTAGCTTTTCAACAGTGTCCATATTCATAAAAACGTTTTACCATAGAGTTTTTTAAAGAGAAAAGTCTATCAGTTTAGCAATTCTGATCCTTAACGTATCATTTGTTAGCCGATTGGGGCACACACGCAAGAGTAGGTTTCTGAATTCGGTCCCTCTACTTAGATAAGCTTTTCTGATGCTGTGTTATGGGGCACTGAATGTTTGTCAATGTTTATTATTTCCTTTTCCATCCTCGTGAGTTCTGTTTGCTGCAGGCGGAAATGTTGTAGGCCCGTGTGCTCAGATTTGGATGCACGTTAAAGAACCCCAGGTGGTCTAAATTTCCGGAGCCCTCCACTACGGCGTCTCTCATAATCATATGGTGGTTTTGGGACGTTAAAACCCACCTACCAAATCAGTTCTGTTTGCTGCATATGTGGAAAACGTAAACTTCATGACTGAGTGCAAGTCCACATCAGCGGTACTTCGCAATTTCGGCTTTCAGAATAAATTATACTTTACAAGCGCAAAGCAGAGTAGAACGGATATGGCTCTGTACATTGCTCGCAACAAGGTATCACTTCCCATGAAGACAGGGGCGTCATAACGTTTTTAATTTTTGTTTAGACTTCCCCATGATTTTATAGCCTTTCAGCGGAAATATTGAACACCTAAATGCACAGGCATATGCAGGCGAAATCAACGGAGATAGCACGTGAATCTTCTCTGAAAAGCGACGCTTGGTTTAGTCTTCATCAAATGAAGTGGTTTGCTCCTGGCGTAGCAATTTAATTTTCCTGCTTTATTCGTGCACCCCGCTGCCCTCGGGACCAACGTGCACAATATCAAGTGGACTACGTTTCTGAAGTTCATATTTCCGTTTATGACTAACTCGGACGAGGAAAATTTGCACACGACTAATTAATGTTCTCCTCGCGTAAAAGAGAAACGCACACTCTTTATGAACGAAAGCGTTGAGTCGCAATAGCATTATGCGACGCTAGGGCAGGCAGAGAAGAACAAAAGAAAGAAACAATAAAACTATCCCTCATTAAGTGTTCCTGCTGAATTAGAGATAATGGGAAACGAGACAGAAACAAAAAAGAACATAAAATTGGTTGGCTTTCAAAAACAAATGCCGGTAATATTCACTTCACAGCCACCGTTTGCTCCATGTCTCTTGAGTTACGCTTCCTACGTTCTTTCATAAATGAGGTGTATGTGAATTTATTTATGGTCATCCGGAAGCGCCGGTGAGTGGATACTTGGCCATTCAGCTGACAGGCTGATGTCGTCTACCCCTTATTTCTGGTACACTCTAATTTGATAATATTGCGTGACATTTTTTGTTGCGTCACACGCTGTTTGTTTCTTTCTTACTATCTCTTCGAACTTCATTGTTATCCTCCGAGCTTATACTTCATATGTCAGTGCTCAGAATATACTATACACTGCTTTAGGAACAATGATAAATTTGCTGTAATTCTTTAGGAATCACTGCCTCATTCGAAGCCATTCTATGGTGATTTTTCTAACGTGACAGTGTTAAAAGAGCTTGTTTCGCAGAAATTCTGTTGTCGGCAGCCATGTCAGCATTGTTGGTGCTGAGTGAAAAGTCACGATCTTGCGCGTTACTGAAAAATTGAGCGAAATGCAATGAAATGACAAATTCTCAGTCTGAGTGGGGATTGAACCCGGGTCGTTTGCGTGGCAAGCAGGTGTTCTTGGAATTAGAGCGAAAAAACGTTCTCGAAATACAACCTTCTCATAGAACTACTCCACTTATGTGTCATCCTTGTATGTTATTCTTGCACTGTTTTAGGTTGCATCTACTATTTAAAATCAAGAGGGGAGCCGACAGATGAAAATACGTAATGGGGTAATAAGGGTTAACAGTGAAAGTGGCTCAGACTTGCTGACCGACATTTCAACAGGATCTATCTTTGACAAAGCCTTTGACAAAAATAGGTCCTTCTATTGAAACCTCGGCCAGCCCGTCTGAGGTGCTTCCACTATTCACCCTCATTACTCCCCTATCTACTATTTAGTTTTATCATGATACATGCTACCCTTTCATTGATGCTATAAAATTATACAAAGTTACACGCAAGGTCTGTGTAGATCAGAAACACTCCACAATGTTGTTGCTTCTCAGAAAGCCCTATCTGAGAGGGCACCCAGGGAGCGAGATTTATTATTCAGCGAAGAATGTATTTTTTGTAATTGCACCTGGGAGATCTAGACGTCGCCTCTGTTCTGTCCTGAAGGGCTTGCTATGGAGAGGTTGGAGTTTGTATAGCAACTGGGATGCTCCATTTCTCTGGCGTTACGCTGAAAAAAATTGAGAAAAGTGGATGGTTACCCAAAAACATTGATGAACAAACAAACATGTCACCAGAGGCATAGTACTCAATTCCATTTTTTAATTTCATTTCAGATTTTTATTGGTACGAATACAAGAATGTGACATGTGTTTAGTATACAAAAGGAGGTCCCAAAGTCAAAGACTGTATCGGAACCTCCTGTTAAGGGCGAATTGAGGTAAAACACTGTTAGAGGCAACATAAGCAATAATCAAATTATAAACTAAGCATAATTGCAATAGAACATTGAAATATATATATATATATATATATATATATATATATATATATATATATATATATATATATATATATATATACATATATATGCACATATATATACATTAAATATATACATATCAAAGGAAAACAAACATAAAACAAAACCAAATGAATCAATGAATAATGTGAAGAGTATAACTGAAAAAGAATACAAAAAGTTGTAATACATAACATGTGTTCAATGGTTGCAGATTTTCGTGAAAAGTATGCTGCTCTAGCAATTATGGAATTCATGAGTGGAGAGTCTGCTAATAAAGTTGACAGTGTAGGAATCTTAAACCAGCACTCAGAGTTCGGTTGAGCGAATGTTACCGCGTTTGCACCCTTCAAGACCATCTCACTTCGGCGTCGGGCTCATACTGATCCTTATGCTGAAACAGCTGGCTACCATTTTTTTTAAAAGCGGAAGCTGTTAAGAGATCACAACCACTTGTTTAGCGCCATGGTTGCCCGGCACCACCCTATAGTTCATAATTACTATCGCGTGAAATGAGCAAGAAAAACAAAATAAGTAAAAAAAGTTACCTAGGTTAATAAAATGGCATTTAAACATGGGCCCTCTGCATAGCAGCCTCGTATTCCACCTCAGAGCCACCCTTGCAGTGTTTGCAAAGGCGTTGCAAACTGACCCTATGCGGGCTTCATCTCGACTGAGGAATCCTGTTACCATGTGTAATATATCATGTTACAGGTTTGACACAGTGCGAATCACGTAGCGAGTGGACCGCTTTCCAACTCATTATGAAGGCACAGACATAATTTTTGCTGTCGTCAGCTATACACAATCGACAAAGTGCACATAATGGCTCGAAGGTATATGTAGCGGGTAACGCGGTACTCTGAATACTGACGAATATAATGAAATCGTGAACATTTCCCTACTTCGCAAAAATTATAAATTGTGGTGTAGTGGGCACTGCAAGTCTACATGTAGTAGTGTTCCCAAAAGCGTTCAGAAAAGGGCCCGCAAAGGCCGCTTTTCTAACTTTCGCTGTGTGTGTGCTTCGCGTTCCGTGCAGGCCTGGCAGTTTTCTGCAGCGAAAGCTGCCATGAGATCCCGAGTAGGGCCGTTTTGGGGGTGATGCTGCGCTTTCTGCGCCTATCTGGCGTTCTTGTTTTTGATATTGATCAATAAAATAATTGAAGCAGTCATTTAGTATGACTGCAAAAAGACTCACTTATACTGTAACACCTGTACCACTACCCGTGATGCCTGCCCCCGATCCCCTGCAAATACCTTCTTTTAATATCGCCCAGTTAGGCGGTATGCCATGGAAGAGATTCTTTCCTGGCCGCGCCAAATTTTTATATGAACACATTTGTGTCAATAGTGGCGACGTTATTCTTCCCACTCGAGTGTCCAGATTGACAGCTTGCGGGTAGTGCAAAATGTGTGCAGTCCTACATGTAAACTACTGGGTTACGTTCAGTATTCTTTATCATAGGCAGCTGAAGGGAGTGAGAAATTCGGAGCAGGTCCTCGAAGTGATCTAGCTGGGTGAAGAAATTTTCTTTAATAGAAGCTCTTCTACAGGCTATACGTACAGAAATTGTACATCCCAAGCCCCTTTGAAAGGGATACCAAAATTTTAAAAAACGCGCTTGTGACGTCAGTATCAGGCACACCGAATTGCGTCCCGACGATGTCATTACCGTAAGTACGGTTCATCGAGGAGACGCCTTGCTGTCCCCCTTCGTTATCTTTCCTTCGACGGCCGCGGAATGACTCCATGTGGGTGGCACACAAAATCTGCATCATCGTTCAGTCTTCTCTCTCTTCTGCGGCACAGCAACTTTTCGGCGGCAGGCGTTCCATGCCGTACCACCACTGAACGCGCTGTTGCGAAAGAGAGAATACGGAAGAAAAAAAAATCGAAAGGGAATCGAAATGCTATAAGACAACTGCCTGCGAGGCTATTTTATAGTGATAATGATAGCTATTCGGCGAAAGTGAGAGGTGGTGGCGTTGACGTCATGAACGCTCTTTTTCCGCTGCAATCTTACTATCGGAGAGCCCCCAAATGTGAAACATTTGTTATTGCATTTGTTTCAGCAAACCTTCAACCACAGGCACCAGGTTATGCATTTTTCCTATCCACCTAATATCAGTAAATATAAAAGTTAACTTGAGCAACTTGGTATGTCCGATCAATACGCCTTAGTCTCACAGGTAAAAACTTCTCGTAGCTACTTTTGGGACAGTCAAGATATGGACTTCCATACAAACATCGATACTTTTGGACACCTTGGTTCTCACTTACGTCAACCTAATTTTTTAGAAGTATACCTTTGTCGATACTACAAAGAACAAATTCTTCTCTGGGTGTAAATTAAAACACACTCACAAAGTGAGAGAGAGAGTAAGATTGTGTAAACTATTGCACGTAATACGATATGATAATAATTTGTGGGGTTTAACGTCCCAAAACTACCATTTGATTATGAGAGACGCCGTAGTGGAGGGCTCCGGAAATTTTGACCACCTGAAGTTCTTTAACGTGCACCCAAGTATGAGCACATGAGCCTACATCATTTTTTGCCTCCATCGAAAATGCAGCCGCCGAAGCCGGGATTTGATCCCGCGAACAACGCGGCAGCAGCCGAGTACCTTAGCCACTAGACCACCGCGGCGGGGCACGTAATATGAGCTGCCGAGAGAAATGCGATCGCACAACCCCAACGGCGCTGCCCAATTGGAATGTATGTGATTTTATACTAACCGGCATCGTGTAGCTTTCGCATAGTTTTTGCGATTGTACGTCAAAAATCGCGAGTTGAGATACTGGCATACTGCGTATGCATTTGACGAATTAAAACACGTAAAAAGTGAAGATTTGAGCATTCCTACTTCAATGAAACTGCCGCAAACTTCTAAGTACAGCGGCAAATTCTAGCAGATAAAGGTTTACCAAACTAAATAATTTGGCAGCAAGCATGGCGTAAACCACGATTTTTCACATTGTGAACACGATGAAACATGTAAAGGAAGGAAGCTACAGAGGGGTCAGAAATGCTGACGAGTTACGTCATAAGTTACGTGAAACACTCTGTAGCAGAAGTCGAATAACGTGGATGAGGAGGAATATGAAGGTGTATGGGTTGAAAAGAGAACGAACATGTAAATGACGTATGAAATCTTTGAAGACGTCCTAGATAGTGCTCTTCTAACTTAAGGTCATGTGACGCACCTTGGAGCCTATATGTTGAAGTTTGTGAAATTGTTTTCGTTTTGCGCACCTCCCCCCCCTCCTTCCCTTCCCAGTTCTCGCTGAGAAGGCTTTTTAAACTCTCTTCTATCATGCCTATATCACCAACGGTATTCGTTTTTTTTTTCATGTTCACACTAGCCGTGAGACCAATGAACTGTCGTCTCCGTATATGAAAAAAAAAAAAAAACGTGTGTAGCAGAAACGCTGATCACTGCTTATCAAGTCGAATTGATCAAACACATCTATCCGTAACTGTAATAGTATAAAATGGCTGGTTTTCAGTGATTCCAAGTCGCTGCTTTCCAATGATCCGCCATCTCTACGGTGTCAACTATGAAAAGAGAGGAGCTTTTTTTGTTTCTCGGGGGTGATGCATTTGTTCTTAAAAGGCAATCTGCGCGTCGCCCAAATAGACGGCTCCTCACGGCGTCCGCAGTGAGTTCGCAACTCTCACTGCAAATAGTCGTGCTATATTCGGGCGAAAGAAACGGAAGACAGATGCGAGCCCTTTTCCTTTTCAGCCGCATTTAAATTTAAAGGGCATCATGACTTCCAATGTATACAGCTTTCCAGCAGCCATCACTGAGCATCGACGCCATCTGTAAATGGCTGTCGAAGTCAATGTATTCAGCAAGGGGCTGCTCTTTTAAAATGGCGTGAGCCGCCATAGGTTACCCCCGTGGCACTCCGTGTGGCTATTGACGTTGAATAAGGAAAAAGCAGGGGCAAAGCGAAGATGACAAGGCCGACCGGACGGCAGCTGTCCGTCTGGCGAGAATGAATGCCGAGGCATTTTATTGACACCGCAGCCTGCCGTGTGTGACAACAGCCGAAAGCCCGATCACGCATTCGCAAGCGCCGCGCGAACAACGGGGATCAGAGCAAAAAAAAAAGTGGAGCCAACCGCCGAGAGCACTCGCAGCAAAGTCCTCTCGGATGTGCCACTCCAAATCGCTGCCACGCTGTCTTTCAACTCGAGGGCACCAGCCAAGCGCCATCACCCCCTCACCCCCGGCTGCCAGCGGGAGATGATAAAGCCCGGCTCAAGGGCTCCTGAAAAATGCTCCATCGTTGCCGGGAAAAGTATTATGAATTACAAACGCCCGATGGGCGACGATGGTGGTTTTGTTTGTTTTCCACTCGAGTGACTCGGAAGGATGTCTATTGTTTCTTTTTTTTTTTCAATGTTTGCCTTGGCATTGATATAGTAACGTCTGCGCGCACGTGTGCGCCGTCGTGCTTACCGGAGCGTGCGGCTGCCGCCGTGCCGCACGCGCCGTGGCTATTCTCGAGGGGATTTACCTGGATGCGATGAGCGATGACTCTTCTATTGAGTGTCCCCTAACTCGGACGACGCCCCGGCAGGTTTCGGGTGCGCCGCATTTTGGTCGTTACCGCTACGATGTGGGCACGTGCGCAGCGCTTTCGGTCCGATTATGAGTGGAGGCGCTTTGTGTTCCCGGCACGGGATATCAACCATCTTGAACGCCGACGCAACTTAATGCCGCGGCTTTTGATGATACAGCTTTTTTGTTTTTTTGCCGTGCTTCGCTCACGGCCTGACTTAAATGAGCTTGTAACGAGTACTCAAGTGAACGGCGCATTCTGGTTGCCAGGTAAAAGAAAACAAAACAAAACAGAACAGCCACCGTGAGAGCATAGAGCATTTAAGTGATGACCACTAAACAGACAAATGGACGGGAAACACAGCCAAGAATGGTCGCGGGTGCTGTGGTTATCAAGCTAAGAACTTTAAAGCCTCAAACTGAATTGAACTCCTGCAGGACATAGTAAATCGGATGTCATGAGGCGCGCTGCAATGGAGGGCTCCGGAAATTTCGAACATTTGGTGTTCGTTAAGAGACAGTAGGACTGCGCTTTTTGGTGTTCTTTAACGTGCACTGACATCGCAGAGTACGTGGGCCTACAACATTTCGCCTCCATCGAAATGCGATCTCTTTGGTGGGAATCGAACCCGCAACCTTCGGGTCAGCAGTCGAGCACCCTAGCCACTGTTCGAACCACCGAGGCGGACATAAATTGGAGATCACTGGGAGCTCCACGTCAAGCCGTGCAGTGGGCATAAAATGCCTTTATAATGGTGGCAAAGCATAATTAAATTTTAGCGCCCCGTTTTGTTGCATCGTGACGTAACTGTGATGAGCACGAGATCAATGGTTCGATTATATAGTCGCGACAACAGCATTGCGATGGGGCGGTATGATAAACTTCTTATTCGCCCTCCCTTCTCGGGTGCAGTTGAGGAGGTCCCAGGTGGTCGTTGTTATTCCAGAGCCATTCGTCATGTTCTTAGCCCCTCATAACCAACAGGGTAGTTTCGGGATGTGGAACTATAGTTTCATTAAGTTAATTTTGAGGTTTAACGTAGCAAAAGTACACAGCATGTTATAAGGGAGGTCATAGCGGAGGACACGAGAATAATTCTCACCACCTGGGACTCTGAGGATACACAAACATTTCGCCATGCGCCCACATCTAAAAGCTATTGGGATCAAACCCATGACGTCATGCCGAGCATGGTAATGTAACAGCCATTGAGTCTCCGCAGTAATATTCCCGAAAAATTTGCGCACACACATAGTGTATTTATAACGGCACGATGTTTTCTTATAACTGCATTTTTTTGTTTTGCTTTTTTGTTTTTTCAATACACTATCGCGCAAAAGGTTAGGTTGTTGTACCCGCCATATTGCACCGATTGGCAGTGACAGCTTCTAGAAAACATATAAAGCTTAATTTGCACAAGTATGTGCACCTACAATGAAATACACCAATTCATTTCTTAATTATTGATCCTAGCTGGTTAAAATATTGGAGTACAGCCCATACTCTGGACTGTCCAGTTGTGCGAACATGTTTCTATTAAACGTGCTCCTGAACGAGCAACGGGAACTGATATTATTTGAAGTCTCCTTTAAAAATATAGTAACTCACCATGGCAGATTAGCAGATAAGGTATTAATCTGGTAAGCTTGAACACACTGATTTGATAGTGATCCATTAAATATTTGAGACAGAATGACGCGTCGACACACACGGATGTATCTTGTTCAGTCAACATTAAAATGCGTTCGCATTTGCAATTTGCGCAAGTTATGTTTCTTTATTAGATTTCGTCACCTCATCACTTCTGCCATGAACTCAAGGAGCGGTATTCATTTTTCTTTATTCTTGACACGAGCGTAATAGTTTGGGGGGGGGGGGCGTTAAACCTGTATTGTCATGTATCGGTCCTGCATGCGGCGCTGTTAGTCTTCGATGACAGGCGTTCACCGTCAAGAGAAGGATTTTATATGAATTCAAACAAGATTGCGGCGCATTCAGGTTGTTGTAGAACACAAATAATGCTTTAATGAGGCATCCATCGAACTGATATCAAACTGATAGGCATCCATCGAACTGAGTAGCTAAGTTTTAGTCACCACGGATACATAATTTTGAATGAAAGAGTTGGCCTTTCTGCAAAATAATGCCCAAAAGTGTAGGTCTTCGTTTATAACGCACTGTTTATTTACAGTGACACTACAACGTTGTTAGTGCCAGGATGTGCACATCATTCGATACTAATGGTAAGAAGCCTGCTTATTATTAGAAAAATACTCCAAAACACTCGACATTCGAATCACATCAACAGTGAGTATTACGTGTTCGATTCGACTTCGAAAGCTTCAATTCGCCCTCTTCCACCAGCTTCCATCTGTCGGTAAGAAGAAATGGCTGCATGCGCGAAAACCGTCGGATATGTCAAACAAAAAAAGCGTGCGTCCTTTTAAAAACAAAAGCCGCGTTTCGAAGATCAAGGTGACACCAGGGACCATCAAAGGACTGTGGTAACACGCAGTCTTCGCAACATGCAAAAAGGCTTTTTTCTTGTGCATGCAGGTTGATACATGCTGAAACTTAGTAGCGCTAAGGAACATGCGAGAACGCAGGGGAGGAACGTTGCTTTCCGATGACGCATGCAGGGTCATACGGAGAGTGGGGCCTTTGATGGCAACACTCACATCCGCCTAGTTTTAGAGTAACGAACTGGTTTTGTTTCTTCCCTTCCGATAACGAACGAACACGAAAATATCTTGCTACAAAGCGCTGCTATGCACATGGCGCCTTATACAACTCAGTGTATAGAAATTGTCTAATACAGCTACACGTAGACACAGGAAGACCAACATGCCAATTCTCAGATCCTTTAACAGAGTTATTTTCATGCAAAATAAAACGACAATACGCAAGAGCAGAATGATTACAAGGAAGACACTGAACCGGGGGCCTTGTCATTGGGGACAGTGATTACATGACAGCCGAAAGCTGCGGCGTTGGGAGGCTTCGTCGCTCAGGATAACATTGCAACTTATCCGCACAGATTGTGCAACAGCTTGTTGAATAAATGTTTTGTCTATTAGTGAATTTGAGCAACGAGCTCTAAACTTTACATTTGGTTTAGCTATGTAAGACAAGAATAAAATATTCAGCCAGTTATAACGACAATCACTTGGCACGTTCTATACCAAGTATTTTCTTTCTTTTTTTATTCATTTCATGTGCATAAGGAGAAAGACACACAGAGTGTAAGGCACGCAAGTTCGGCGATGCCATAGAACACAACATTGGCCAATGAAACCAATGAAGTAAGATTAAACGATAAAAAGTATCTCACAGGGAAATCAGGCAAAGTTTTCAGTCATTCTTCTATTCTTCAATTTAAGGAACACTTAAATGAGTTCCTTTTGCTCGGCCGAATCGGTGAAGGCCAGCTTGGGCAGCTTTTCGCACATCGCACGAGTCCATATTAGCGGCCTCACAGCGATACATCGTTCGAGCTGCGTGCGTCGTCCGAGCGTGTATTCTCACATTCGTACAGCCAGTCCGAAGGTTCTTCCGCCTCTTTGTTTTCTTCCTTCCGGGTGGCCCATAACGGCATGGCACCATTGTACGGTTCGGGCCCTCTTTTCACGGAACAAGCTTCCGAGGTCTGCGGCTCGCCGGCACCGAGCCCATCAGCCACAGCCGTCCATGCCCGCCGGGCGGGCGTAGTGGCAGGCTTTGCAATGCACCGAGGCCGTGCACAAAGCCCCCGCCTGCGATGTCAGCACCGCTCTGAAGCCGGCGTCCAGGAGATTGTCAACCTGCGGAGGCCGAGCCGTATATTTGGGCGTCGCGGACACACGCCACCGTCCCCTGGCAAGTGGCACTCGCTGACGTCGGCGAACCCATAAAGAAGTGGGCCGCGAAACCGGACCTGGGTGGGGTTGCAGCGACAGGCCTTGTTAAGGGGGTCCCAACGCTCAGCGGAAGCGGAAACTTTAAACGCGCCCCCGTCGCAGGAAGAAACGACCCCCTCTCCCTTTGTCACCATGCCCGGCGTTCTGTTCGTTTTCCCTACTCGGTGACGCTTGTCCCGCGACGGCAGTCTGGGGAGGGAGGGGTTGCCGAAGGGAGCAGCGAAGGCCAAATAAATTATAACCTGCATCAAAACGACATCAACAGCTGCTGAAGGTATTGTTTCACTGATCACGTCTGGGGCCGTCAACGCGCGTCGAGCTCGTTGCTGTCAACCGATTCTGAGCACGACCGATCGCGGCTTCTCTCGCCTCCCTCCTCGAGTTGTATGTGCTTGCTCTTTTTTTCCGTGTCCCACTTGGCACCGCTCATCTATTACTTTGCTTGCCGATCCGTTGCTACGATGCCACCAGGCCTGCTTTATAAAGAACTGCGTTTGCTTCCCCCTCTCGTCGCTGCTTTTTGCTCAACTTCGCTTCTTCGCCCTGTGTGGGGTGGCCTGGCCGCAATGTATATATATATATATATATATATATATATATATATATATATATATATATATATATATATATATATATATATATATATATATATATATATATATATATATATATATATATATATATATATATATATATATATATATATATATATATATATATAGGCATGCCGTTAGTTATCGCTGGCACGGAGGTTCCTCCTCTGCCTTCCATTCAGACAGATCGCGTGAGTTTTTTTTTTTCTCTCTGTGTCCAAGTCGTCTCGCGGCGATATCTTATCGTTTTTGAGCGTCCAGACCATCAGCGGTTTTATTGATGCGAAGGGGCACTTTAGGCCACGCCCGCAAAAATAAAACGCGTGCGGAGACACAGTGCTAGACACATAGCAGCCGGGAAATCAAAAGAGCGTGGCGCAGCTTGCGAAAGAGCGTGGCCGTTGTTTTCGCGTGCCAGGGGGAAAAGTGTCGAAACCCGTTTGTGGCGCCGAGTTCACAGCGTCTTGTGCGTGTGGTCCTATACCTTCTTGCTTCGTTGTGCACGTTACTGCGAAACCCTGACATGTCCCACCGTACAGGCTTCCAGCGGGATTAGATGCCAAACGCTTTGCATGGGCCTGTTCGAAAGCGCCTTGAAGTAAAATGGCCCTTGTGAATTCTGGCCGTCGCCCTATGTACGTCAAGGAGATTGCGAAAGGTTGCACTCCACAATAGCAGGCGTTGGACTGGTCTCCTTGAAGGAGACGCTATACAGAGAATTTCACGTATCAGTAAAGTGCAATTTAGAAATCCCAAAAACACCACTCTTGCAGGCATGCGGACTATACGCTTGGTATAAGTGAAAAAACGGGCGAAAATAAGATGTGGGTGGAGAAACCACCTTACGATTTCCGCACCAAACACTGTGACGTCATAAATTTTGAAAGCATTTATTAGGTCCTCCGTAGCTTTTAATCGATAACAATGCCATCTGTGAGTGCTCTAGATCTAGCATACGAAGTTTTAAAAAAAAATTCACAGAGCCAATGCCGAAAAAGTACGAAAAATGCATTTTGAAAATCTTGACTGCACACTAAGACATTTCGGCGCGTAAGTTAAAAATGAAACTTCTACCTCAATTTTTTCCGCTAAAAATGAACTTACGATAGCGAAATTGGTGGCACTACAGCTCTCAGAGTGCAGTTTATCAATCTACACCAATTCATTGTTTTTCTTAATTATCCATTCAAAAACAATGAAGAACATCCCAGCATGACAAATCCGTTTAGCAAAAGTTTGACATGGTTGAGTTGGTTCATAGCGGTAAGAAAGCACAGTGCTACAGGGGACGAAGAACGCACACGAGCTCTCGTTTATGGAGTGTGATCTTCGTTTCTTGTCTCTGTCGCGCTGTGCTTTTATATTGCCCATCTTTAACGCCGGCAGAGCAATGGATGGGGAGGAACCTGTTTCTCGTAGTAACTTGTCCAAGAAATTCTTCTCAAGTGTAATTGTCCAAGATAGCTATATCACAGTGAAGGTACTTGAAAAAAGCAAAGAAAGGATAATAACGGTAACAGCAGCGTAATAAACAGCATAACAATAACATATCATGCAGAACAGAACAGTATGTTAAGTCAAATAAACTAGTTCAATAGAGAGCTCTTGCGAATGCATCATCTTTACTTATTCAAAGGAGCAGTGACATTAAATTTAAAACTTGCGATGTTGCGTTCATTCGATTGCTTGGTATGCATGAGTGCTTTCAGGGAGGTATGAGTGGCGTCCGTTACGCAGAAGCTATTCTATTTTTTGCGCAAAAAGCGTCCAAAGGCTCAACGGTGCGTTCCGCACCAAGCGACCTCGAGAGTATTTTGACGTGTTCATCAAGCTACCATAGGCCACGCTTCAGACACTGAATGACGATGAGCGAGCAACGATGGCATAAACAATTTTAGTGTTGTGAGCGCGGTGCCTACTTGTGGTGCCGCCGTCTGGCGATGACGCTTGCCAATGGGTTCACTTTTTGTTTAGCTCCGTTCATGCAGCCTGTTTGTGTTAATCCTGCGTTTTCGTTGTACCACTTGGGGTGATTTCTCAAGTTTGTGTATGATGATGACGGCAGTGACCACGATGGGAGTGATGAAGACATCCCTACATGTGCGCTCCGAGCAGACGAAACGTCAGCTGAAACTCGCGTCACGATTTGGCGTGGCCACGTGATCAAATGGGGCTGCGCCACGGGAGGTGGCGCTTGGTAGCTCTAGCAGCTCTAAAAATTGGCGGGCTTTGGACCTGTTTTGAATGTGTTTCCACGCTAATCATACGAATCAATATTATAATATTATTTCATCCCTCTGATCGGTACCTAATCGTTACTAGGGGATCAAGAAGTTCCCGTTGACGCAAAAAATGCGACATGCCTAAAGTTGCTCATGGCACTGCTCCTTCAAGGAATGCCTCTTGTCCCTCTGGTCGTGAGCAGGCTCCTCATTGGTAGAGGCATCACGCGTGATATCTATTTGCTGCTGAGAACAGAATTATTCGCAATCTCCCCCCTCGGCCGTACAAGCAAAAACACAAGTGTCACCCTTGTTTCTCAACTTCGAAAATTGAACGCCAGCACGGACGCGCACAGGTAAGCTGTAAGCAACTGAGCTGGTCAAGAAGAACTGCCCGTTTTCAATGCGAAACTGCAGTCGGACGCTGCTTGAATTTGGCGTCTGGTCCGACTGACGGGAACATTTATCTGCCATTAATAATGCATGTTCCCTCATGCGAGCGTGTTAGGTGCTCTCCTCGATGGCACAAGCCCACGGGCCACTTATTTTACCCTCTGGCTGCAGTGGCAGCACCATGCAGCCCCTTATCGTCACCGTCACTGGCACCCAATAGAGTAGCTTTGTCCCCCGTCTCCTTTGCGGCCTCGCGGTATGTGTACATTTCCGACCCGCAATGTCGAACCGATAAGGCCCACTTTTTAATTCTGCCCATCGCGATGCTTTTCTTTTCTTTGGCACCGTCCTCCCGACTTCCCTCATCTGCCTGCAGGAGGCCATTGTGCGCGCAGCCAAGGAGAATGCAGACATCTGTTTCCGACTCGGTCTTTATCTGCTCCTTCAGCGTCTGTTCACTCCGTCGTGTCGCTTAACAAACCGTGGGGGGTAGGGGAAAACTGTACACGCTGTGCTCATTTCCGAACGACTTTTGTCAATGCGAATACGCGATAGAGAGAGAAAGCGTGCGTGTGTGTGTTGTGTGTGTGTATGTATGTATGTGTGTGAGGAAGGAGGGGTGGCTTGCTTGCTTGCTTGTTTGCTTTATTATAGCGGGAGTTAAAAAGCATGGCTCTGACAGTGGTGACACACTTTTGCCGGAAAGTGGGGTCATTTGCGGTGTCGTAATCTTGCTATAGCCTGTCTGCATCGCTATTTCTTCATTTTAAGCAAGCATTTCTATACAGAGACCACGTCATCGCTCAGCGCGAAGCTCAGTGTTTATCTTTCCAATGACTTCATAAGGGGGTTAATTCTTAACTTTCCGTAGTCATATATTAACTTTTATGTGCGGAGGAAGTGAAAATACAAGAGGAGATGGGAAGGAGGCAGGAAAAAGAAGACGTTGAGTCAATTTTGCCTACGTTTCTTTTTCGGTGCCCTTGGCAACTGCTCGACTTTTCATACACACGGGAGCCGAAAGCTTGGAGCACATTGACACACGCGCACGCACGCAGTACTAACACTGGTCATGTAACTACTCCATTGCATGTGGTAATATTTTGGGAACCACTTGCATAGCATAATTTCAAAATGCACTTATTCTTTGTTTTTTTATCACTGAAGTGATGGCGATATTAAAGGGCACTTGTACCACATCAAGTTCAACGGCGGGAGAGCATAGTTGTAGAGAGTCTAGAAGTGCTATCTCATTTATTTTCAACGCGATACTGTTAGAGAGCTCGTGTCGCAGAAATCCCACCGTCGGCGTCGGCCGGTTGTGAGCGACAAATCATCTGTGCATCTGTGAGCTAAAAGAAAGTTACGTAAATCGCCGCGGGAGGCCGCTACTTGTGCACGCGTGCGCACGCGATCACACTAGAAAAGCCGCGCATTCGAAGAAAAAAAAAGTGCTCAAGGTCACGAGGCGCGGTAGTGTCTTTGCCCCTGCCACCCCTCGCTGCTTAGCTTGCAGCGCTTTCGTTGTGACGAGAGAAAGTATTGTGCAATTGCAGCATGCTCAAAACCTTTGTAACTCCACTCGCACTGAACGGATTATTAAAATATTTGTGGCGTTGAATTTGTGAGGCAATAAGCTCTTCTAGTGAATACATTCCATAGTTACTTGAAAAAAAGTGTTTCAGCTAGGGCCTCTTTAACGCGTTTTGTTCGACCGGTGTCACGAGGAAAACGAGCCCATTCGGCGATTTGTAGGCGCATTTGGAAAGCCTCAAACTACGTCGAAAAAGGCCGGGATAGCGCAGCCATCGACGCTAAAAGCACACAGGATTTTTCAAACAGCTCTAAAAATGGACAACTATGTCCATCTAGCGAAAAACATATCATGCCTTTCCAGAGGCGTTTATCAATCAAACAACAAACGCTAGATAATGTGCTGCTATTTGTGAGGCATTGTGAGACTCTTTATGACCCCCCGAGATGGCAAGCGCGCGGCGTGTATCTTGGAGGCCATGCGACTCTTGCTTTAGATCAAAAACCTGTACGTACCATTTGCGCGCACGCGCTGGTACGATCAACTGTGTGCGTGTGTGTGAGTGCGTGTGTTTTTATGTAACAAAAATATTAATAAGTATGCACTTAGCGGCTGAATGGCGCACAAGGGGCTGGATTTCGCTATTGCGTTCAACTCTTAAAGGCGAAGCTTAACAGTCCCCCAATTTCTTTCAGAGACCACGTGGAATGTCAGCGCTAGGCGTTGAACCAGTCAGAATTATACGTTTTTTGACTACACGCTGCTTTTTCCGCTAGCACAAAGGCAAATGCAGGAAACGCAGTGAAATCAGTTTATCGTGCGTGGCAGTCAAGTAAGACCAGGCGGATCAGGCATGCGAGTGTATGACAAAGCAGGGTAGGCGACAATTCTCAACAGACACCTCTCGTATATCGGCCAGTCAAGAGCTTATTCCATCATGAAGTCACGTGAACAAACAGCTGGCGTCAGAAATTGCACCGCAAACATAGGAAACTCCAGGAGAGAGTAACTCTCTCTCGTTCTTCGTATAATTAGGGGTGGTTTAGGGGCCCGTTAAGGGCAATAAACAACCACGACAGCTCATTGGCGAACTAGGGCGTAACGAGCGCTCAAGGAAGGGTAATAATATTGTCAGCGGCTTAATTATGATCGAGAGACGCCATAGTGGAGGGTTCGAGAAATTTTGACCATCCGGTGTTCTTCAACGTTAACTGACGTCACAATATACACCGGCATCCACCATTTCACCTCCATCTAAATGTGACCGCCACAGCCGTGATTAAACCCACGACCTTCGGGTCAGCAGCCGAGCACCTTAGCCACTGTTCCATCGAGGTGGATCTGAAGGAAGGGTAGAATATCATGCAAAAAACAAATAAGAAGAAACTTGGGAACGCCTAAGTTTCGCCTCAAAGAGTGGAACGTCGAACCCAGTTCGCATCTCCTTCTCGTTCTGTTTTAGAAATATAACTGTAGAGCGCAAACACACGGCATATTTACACACGCACACATCCAGGCCCCAAACATGAAGAGCGCTCGCTCTTAAAAATGAGCAGCCAACTAGCCCAACAACAAGTTCTTTTACAGCCATTCTCATTCGCTTGTCATGCTCCACTTCTTGGTGAACCCCTCAACCGCGTACCATGAGGGAATGCATGTAGCATTGGCCGGTGGAAACTTACTGCAAGTAAAGTTGCGAAGTGCACACTGCGCCATAATCGACGATTTTGCAAAATGGCGAAGAAACCGCAATTACGCGTCTGTAGGCAATACGTGCGCCAGCCTAGCTGCACACTTTGTTGGTATGGTGACTCATGACGATGATAATAATGGGACCAATGCCTGCTAATTTCATTTGTATGTGCAATGAAATTTGTCTTGATTGTTACATGCGCCAAAGATAGGTAGCCTTAGTCGACTCACAAGCAGTGGTGACATTGCTGTAGGGCGCGAATATAAAAACAATTATAGCTATATAATTATTGAGACAAGTTCAGCCATCGGGGGCTACTCAAGGGGCAGCACGAAGTATTACGGTATATATTGTGTGTCGAATTAGCCCGATGTTCAAATGGCAATCATGGTATAGTTTCTTTATCAGTATCGGGAACGGAGCTGTTGTGCGTTGTAAAATTCAGTTCGCTCTTTGTGTGTGTGTGTGTGTGTGTGTGATGTGGTTTGACCAAAATGATAAGACCCCCGATTTTTACTACATTTACCGCCTTACGGCACTTCCCGTTCCGTTACCTTTCGGTACAAATACGGTAGCGCCTAATCGTTGGTTACGACTGCGAGCTGCCTAATCAAAACGCATTTTTAGCCAGAATAGACCTCTTCCTGTTTTCAAACAGTGACATCATTGCGAACACTCCTCCCACCGTCCTCTTCCTTGGAGCAGGTACTAGTTGGCAGGAAGTTCCACCGGCAGGATCTTTCTGCATGGCAGCGCTGCGCATGTGGACATTCCTTCGAAAGGGTCACTGTCTATAACGCACGATTCTGTTCAGTCGACATGTGGCGATTTCCTCATTGTAGTCTGTAGCCACAAAAAAAAAAAACCTGTTTTCTTCGAAAGCAAACGTTCTGCATGTTCACGGTGACAGGCGCTTTGAGCAATATTTTCATTGCATAGATGTGAACGTACCTAATTTGAGTCATGACATAGCATCATTTTGAGCTGCTGGGCGCAAGGTCTTGCGTAAGATTATCACTCACTACAAAAAGTTCTGATTTGAGAGAAATGAAAAAAAACGCATTTTTCTGTTTGTTAAGTTGAGGTTAACAAATGCCTGTAAAATTTAGAGCGAGATTCTACCTTATAGCATTCCTCATAACCCACTGAAAGTTTATGCGATTTCAAACCCAATAACCTATTTATACAGGCATGTAATGTGCATTGCTACTCCATAGAGATCGAGTATATGAGAAACAGCACAGAGTCTGTGCTGTTTCCATTAGGAAGTGTGAGGTATCCGGCAATACGAATTTTACATTTATGGAGTTTACGTATTCGCCGTGGTGTGCGCCGTATACGGAGAATGTTCGGGTGTATAGCGCCACGTACAAAATTGTAAGAAAGAAGAGGACAGGGAAGAGGCGCTTATATGCAGCTTCGGCAATGCTAAAACATGCTAATGGCTCATGCGTTTTCATCTTTCAGTCCGGAGATCATGCACTCTTTTTTTTCTGCCCGCAGCGCAAATGCTGAGATGTACCCACTCGCAGACTATCGCGTCAAATGAATTTTACCTTCACTAAAATGTCGAATCGTGAAGATCCGTCGACAGCCGGTTACTACCACCGATCCGCAACGAGTGGATATGTTTTCGCAAACAAGAGGCATCATTCTCTACACAGCACACACCACACATAACATTCTCAGTTTCATCATCCCTAAAGGTGAATCAATACTATCTATGCGTTTCAAAGCCTACTACACGCCATTACATACACTGCACATTTTTGAAGACTATGCCGCTGTTTTTTGCACAGGCCGGCTCTATGATAATCAACCAGCGAGCATGCCAAATATTTTATCACGCAGTTTACCACACACATAGATGTTCTCCGACACACACCAAAGTTAATGCTGCCACTGTAAGATGAAGTTTGAGTGTTTAAAAATATTCACGGAATGAGTAATGATAAGTGGGGCGAAGCGTCCATCAATTCGTCCGTGCTTCCGTCCATCCGGGCGTCAGTTCGTCCTTCAGTTTGTCAGTTTGTCTGTCTGTCTGTCTGTCTGTCTGTCTGTCTGTCTGTCTGTCTGTCTGTCTGTCTGTCTGTCTGTTTCTCCGTGCGTGTGTCCGTCCGTGCGACTGTCCGTTCATCTAGTGAACACTTCAAGTACTGCCATATCGCTTCTTTTTATCATATATTCATCATATACAAGTACCGCCATCCAGCGGACAATCCAAGGACTAAACAAGAGTATGTACCACAATTCTGCTGTCAGTGGTTTAATAACACCGAGAGCGTGATAACGACGCCGTGCTACGTTTTTCGTAACATGTGGACATTCGAATATGGGCCCGACGGCGAGTATGTACCACTGGTATGCGGGTATGTGCCACAGGTTACGCACTACGACAACGGGGGACGCACAAGCCATGCCATAAGGAGCTTCGCCCCTAAAAAGAAAAAAAAATTGCCCCAAGCAACGCGCGACTGCAAAGCGCTGAGACACCAGCGTGGATGTTTTGCCAACCGCCGCCTTTCACGTGCAGCGGTGACGTGACGCTGTGACGTACCATGGTAGAGGTGTATTGGTCACACTGAAATTCTTGAACTTAACCTGGATGACAGTCGAAAGACTGGATGACATTCTTTCGAGCGTCCCGGATCCGTGGATAATTATAGGGGACTTCAACGCCCACCACCCAATCTGGGGAAGTTCAAAAGTCAATACCACGGGCCGGAGGCTGGCTTCATTTGTATCGACTCATGAACTGTCTCTACTTAATGATGGGAGCCCTACATTTCTGCGAGGATCAACGTACAGCAGCTGTTTGGACTTGACGTTCGTGTCACGTCACTTCGCCACAAGCGTTAAGTGGTTTTTAGACATCGAGACACATGGTAGCGATCACATCCCCAGTTATCTCACCATCGAAGGCTTTGCTAGCGACCACCCGCCGAAAACCGTACGGAGGATCGATCTTTCAGCATTCACAACCAACATTGAACACGCTTGTGAAAAAGGCTTAACCTCTGGCATTGAGCAAGCGATCAAACAAGCAGCGCAGAGTGCGATGCGCACGCTGGCATATTCTTCAAGGCCCTCAGAAACGGACATGGAGTTAGAGCGACTCCGTGCGACTCGTCGGCGTGCGGAGCGTAGATATCGACGCACAAAATCCATTCAAGATCTACGGATGGCCAGGCGCATGCAAAAGAAGATCCAGCGTCGTATAGACAAACTGGAGTTTCAACGGTGGGCGAAATTTTGCGCGAGTCTAGACCCTCGCAAACCGCTTTCTCAAATATGGCGAACCGTGCGAGGCCTACGCACATTTCCCCAACAACGTTTTCCGTTTAAAGCCTTGGCCCTTT
The DNA here is from genome assembly GCF_043290135.1 of Rhipicephalus microplus. NCBI lineage: Eukaryota > Metazoa > Arthropoda > Arachnida > Ixodida > Ixodidae > Rhipicephalus > Rhipicephalus microplus. The sequence goes on from NC_134710.1 coordinate 97,593,016, forward strand.
TCCAAAATAGAAGGGATATCGAGGTAGCGGAAGATTTTTGTAGGAAGATTGCGGGCCCACCAAATTGCACAGAAGCCCTTACTGCTGATTACACGCCACATTCACTTGACCCGCACCTGGACCTGCCTTTTTCAATGGAAGAACTGAATGTGGCTCTTGCTTCATGCAATCGATCGTCATCGCCTGGGCCGGATGGCATATCATACCGCCTATTATGCAATCTCGGTGATCGAGCACGAAATGCTTTGCTGGAAGTATTCAATGAGTCTTGGAGAGATGGAACGGTCCCCAGAGAGTGGAAAACAAGCCGGTTGGTTGCACTTCTCAAACCTGGAAAATCGCCTCTAGAGCTGACATCATACCGCCCAATAGCGCTGGCTAGTTGCGTAGGGAAGCTGATGGAGCGAATGATCCTTGCCAGACTCGAGTGGTTCCTAGAACGCCATAGAATATATCCAGACGCCATGGCCGGTTTTCGTCGTCTTCGGAGCTCCATTGACAATGTCATTGACCTGGTGACCTACGTACAACACCAGAAAATGAGCAGACGGTTATCTGTCGCACTATTTTTAGATGTCAAAGGAGCATATGACAATGTTTCTCACGAAGCCATACTTGACGCCCTCGAGTCAGTTGGTTTGGGTGGGCGAGTGTACCGCTGGATCCAATGCTACCTACATATGAGATCATTGTTTATGCAAACTGATGATGGGCCGACTTCTGAACATTATACACACCGTGGTGTTCCTCAAGGTGGTGTATTGAGCCCCACACTGTTCAACCTGGTTCTGATCGGTCTCGTTGAACGCATACCAGATTCCGTGCAGATATCTCTCTATGCAGATGATATTTGTGCCTGGACATCAGGTGTAACACGTCCTCAGGTACGTGCGAGACTCCAGAAAGCAGCGAATTCAATATCGGCGTACCTTAGAGAACAAGGCCTCGAGATTTCTCCTGAGAAATCGGCGCTGGTCGCGTTCACGCGGAAGGCAATGACGTCATATCCCATCGCCATCAATGGACACAGTGTCTGCTACGCCAGGACCCACAGGTTTTTGGGGGTCACGATCGATCGAAATCTCTGCTGGAGTCCCCATGTGGCCACTCTAAAGAAGCGCCTAACGGCCATCGCACAACTTTTCAAGTTCCTCGGAGGCAAAACGTGGGGCACATCAGTGCACGCGATGTTGCATTTGTACAAAACGCTGTTTCTGGGGTACCTGCGGTATAGCTTGCCGGTTCTGACGAACGCTTGCAAAAGCAGTATACGCACAATAGAAAACGCCCAGGGCCAGGCACTCAGAGTTTGTCTTGGATTACCACGCTGTACATCAACAGCGGAAACCATCGCAATCGCCAAAGATCATCCGGCCACTGTGCACATTACTTTGGAGGTACTTAGAGCTCATATTAGACACCTTGCTCGCGCCCCTGCCCACCACCTAGCTTCGCTTCCAGAAGATCGACCGAGTGCCTCCTTCTGTAAGAGAGTATTGACTTTCCGTGAGTGCCTTCCAACAGTCTACACACCTCCGGAACGGATACTAACACCTCCTTGGTGCTTGGACCGACCAAAACTGCGCTTGACAGTGCCGGGGATTCGCAAGAAGGCGGAGCTCTCGGCGCCAGCTTTAAAGCAGATGATTCTACTCATGATACACGAAGAATACAAAGATCATGTCAAACTTTACACGGATGGCTCGACAACTGTTGGAGGATCTGCAGGAGCTGTGATCTTCCCAGCAAGAGCCGAAACCATCCAGTTCAGAACGTCACACAAGACGACATCGACAGCCGTGGAGCTCGCGGCACTCCGCAGCGCACTCCGCAGGATTGACCAAGAGACACCACAAAAATGGAGCATTTTTACTGATTCGAAACCAGCTCTCCAATGTCTACACAATACTCTACGTCGTGGACCTCAAGATCAATTGGCGCTCGAAATACGACAACTGTACCATCACCTAATAGACGAAGGACATGACATATCTTTTCAGTGGTTACCAGGCCATTGCGGCATCATCGGTAACGAGCATGCCGACAATGCAGCTAAGAATGCTCACGAAAATGGAGTGATGGAACCTATTCCACTATCAAGAAGCGACGCAGCAGCAAAGATTAATACGCTTGCGCAGGATGTCGCAAGGTCTATGCGGAATACGCCCGGTTTTCTCCACACCCGTCTTCACCGCCTGGACCCATGCCTACGACTTACTATTCCATCTGGCCTACCCCGATCCGAGACGACCCTTCTCTGCCGTATGTGGCTTGGGGTGTCTTTCACGAACGCTTTTGCCTGCCGCATCGGAATGAGAGACAGCGCTACATGCGATCATTGCGACAATGACGAAACAATTGAACATATTTTATGTCATTGCCCCCAGTACAGCTCTCAGCGACAGTCCCTCTCAGCAGTGTTTGCTCGCCTCGACGACCAGTCATTTTCTGAGCAGTCAATCTTGGAATGTCGGAAAGATCGAGCTTCACGCCAGAAAGCAACGAAGGCGCTGATGAAGTTTCTGCGAGCGACCCGCCTCGTTGAACGATTTTGACACTACTGTGTGCGAGTGTGTGTATGTGTGTTTGTGCTTCTCTTCCTCCCTTTCCCCTTACCCTTTCCCCAGTGCAGGGTAGCAAACCGGATATGTTTTCTGGTTAACCTCCCTGCCTTTCCGCAATAAATTTTCTCTCTCTTGAACTTAACGATGATGGATTTGTTGACGAAGACATACAACTTTCTACTTAAATACCTGCATCATGTCTCGCTAAGATGCTAGTTACATTATGCTTTAATGACATTAGACCACGGACCCATCATGTTATTAAATTATTAAAATCCTGGCCAAGAACAGTTTTGCACAAGTGTGCTTTATACCTTGAAAAAAAAAAAGTCCTTGAAGACAACAGCATTGTTGCTCATGGTTAGAGATTTGCATGTTACCTGTATGTATGAAGTTCATGATTGCGTTACGCTGATTAGAACGGGAAGACCCTACCATTCCTTATTTCGGTTCAGGACTTATAAAAAGGAAGTATGCGACAGGACGTAAACCTCAACTTCTCCGCAGCAAGCTAGTTAGAACAGAACAAAACAGAACAACCGTATATATGTTGTGCACGTGCCACCCACTGATTTGAGAGTTCTTGTTGCGCGACGACTTCCTGTTACAAGTGGTCCCCACATGCGCTTACGTCGAGGAAGCAAAGTGCACGCGACAATCGACTTTGGCACTCACTGTCATCATGCATTAGGATCATGTTACTACTACCACCAGCCTCTTACGCAGCACACTACCCGAAGCAGATGCAGAAATTGCCATTGCTTAAGCCTTCGCGTTGACTACCACCTGTTGCATCGTTAGTGACAGCAAGACACCCATCCGCAACTTCACCAGAGGCCTCATCTCACCACGAGCAAACCACTTACCAGCAAGCACATACTATGTCATCACCACCAAGTTCACTTATTTTGGGCTCCGGACCACTCAGTCCTTGTACGGGAACGAAGCTACCGAAAAATCATTCACCGGGCACATCACTTGTCATCGAAGCATATACTAAACACACACATACCTGCGCTTTACCAAAGGGCAAGGTTGATGTACCCATATTCAGGATAGCCGCTGAATAATCATCAGTCGAAAACATAACAATTATTACACATACAAGAACATTCCCCACACCTACGCTATAGTAGCATCTACCCAGACCTTTATACACTACAACGTAATGCTTGCGGGGCGGCTCGCTCCACCTTCGAAAACAATATTCAGGCATGTCCGTCGGCGACACACGCCATTAAAGACAGAACCGACCCTGATTCCAAGATAACAATGCCCGAACAGTGGGAGTCTGTGCTGCTCAGCGCGTGCCCTAGTGACGAACTCTGGGCAGTCATGGCTGTCCGAAGCCACCGCCTACACTCAAGGTCTGGCCACCGCCTGTGAAAGGGGGGCTCGGATAGGGCTAGAATCCCGGTTTAGCCTTTCTACACTCAACAACAAAAATAAACTTTCGTCTCTCTCTTTGTCTATCATGTTAACATGTATATTATCACGAACCAGGTCATGTATTTTGTATACATAACCTTTTTTTATTGTTACACAATGAATTCTTTTATAGCCATGAGATTGCGGAATGTTTATGCATGTCTCTGCTATGTATATTATATAGCAAAGAAGAGGCTGGCACAACATTCGTTGCACCGAGGCCGCCTTCTATAATATAAACACAAGTGAAGAGCACACACACACACACGCACACGCACACGCACACACGCACACGCGCACACGCACACGCACACACGCACACGCACACACGCACACACGCACACACGCACACGCACACACGCACACACGCACACGCACACACGCACACACGCACACGCGCACACACGCACACACGCACACACGCGCGCACGCGCACACGCACACACGCACACACGCACACGCACACACACGCACACGCACACACGCACACACGCACACGCACACACACGCACACGCACACGCACGCACACGCACACACACGCACACGCACACACGCACACACGCACACACGCACACACACACACACACACACACAAGCTCATAGCATGCGCTCTATCACCTGTCACTGTCAAATGTCGGACTGTTAAATATGTGTCGCTACGAATTCAGCTGATTTGTATTTGTAACTTCTCTATGTCGAGGTGGTTCTTTACTGGTGGTTTTACTGCCAGCCATGCTTGGTGATAACTAACATGCACGATGCAACCACGCAGCAGATCTGTGATTATGTGCCTAAGTGACCATAAGAAGCCCGACACTGGATGGCGTACGTTTTTCATTCTCAACAGCTGAAACAGTTCAAAACGCAGCGAGCATAGTCCGCAGAAAAAAAACCAACTACACAACTCGAACTTTGAATTTGTAAATTAAGAAGGAAATTCATAGCTCTTCCTTAAACACCCTTGAAGTGTGTATCGTGTAACATGGTGCGATGCCCGCAGAGCCCCCGGAGCCACTACACAATTGCCAGATCTGCAACCTGACCGAGACGTCGCTGGGTGTGACTTGCGTGACGGGTCACAGTGGAGTCCGTGAGAATGCGCCCCGTGGGCCTGCTGCTGGCCTGAACACGACGTACGTGCTGGAACTGTACAGCAGTCAGCAGCCGTCACAGGTGCTCAACGTGAGCAGCAGTCAGCCCGTGTTCAGCGTTCGCAACCTGCAGCCGCGCACGGAGTACTTCATTGTCCTCTACGGAGTCAACAGCTTGGGCCACAGCAACGCCGTCAAGCTCTACGCTAGCACGCTGACCTCTGCCGAAGCGCTTCTTGACACAGGTGAGCCATTCTGAGCGGTGATATTTCTGCCGTCAGAAGAGCTAAGTAAATGAAGCAGCAGCAAATCTCCTCTCTCAATGTTCCAAGAGTCATTGCTCCGGTTTATCGGGAGACCCAATGCAGCCTAGCAAAGAGATCGTTCGAAGGTGGATGCTTCTTACACCACGGATAACGTGCGGCCAACGATAAAGATGCATCTTGGTAAAGTTTGAATAAATCACAACAGTTTATTCGACTGCACTTTGTAGCTGTCTACAGTTCACCTTTTCTAAAAATCATGCCTATATAAATAAAAGTTTATATGGAATTTACTAAAGCGTTTTTGAGAAGAAACATGTCTAGGGAGCCTGTAGATCAGCAGTCATTATTATCATCAGGTTGTGACAGTGAAGAAATTAGTCGCAGCCGGTAAATATGAAACTATTGGGCGAACGTGCGCCCAGTAAAATTATGACATTCAAAGAACAGTGGCATCGGCACGCTAAGTCGTCGGACATCGAATACTTTGATCCGCGGTAGGCGTGACGGCATATATACGTGTGGCATCAAAGATTTCAGTCTTTTCGTTGGTAGTCGCGTTAGTTCCAAAATAAGCTTTACGGTTCATGTTGTGCACTCAAGCATATAGCAATCGGGATCGTTCGTTATTCCGACGCGGTGCTGACAAGGCAGTGCTTGAACAAGTCGATTACATGAAAAAAAGTGCATAATGAAACATCTTCTCCTATGCGTCATATCTCACGCTGAGTCATTGTCTCAGCGCATGTCTCATTGCCATCGATCGATTGTGGTTCATTCCCATCCAAAGACGTGACATGTCCCTCTTGTTGCAGTTCGCCTCCCCAGTCTGACTGCAATTGACACGTCGTACGTGGAGGAAACTCGTAAATTCGCACAGCGCGCATCATCTGGTGCTCGCTGTCGAACTATGTTCGGTGCTCAAAAATAATGTCCATGCCCTTGATTTCACAAGGCTCTTATTGTTTTTGTGATTATTTGTGGCCCACGCAGAAGCCAGAAATGTAGTTCACAGGACGTACGTAGTTGCTAAAGAGCGCACCTTCAATTAGTGCGTGTCGTATGTCCAGAAGTCACGAATGAGCGAAAAACGAGAAGCTCGGCGGATGTTACACTCTCGCAGCAGAAGAAGGAGAAAGTCTTCCTGCACTCATGTAATACGAAAGAAGCCACCATGAGCAGTGCATATGCGCAACGCCTTCTGCGAACCCCTTTTTCTTATCGTGCACATGTTTACTTCTTCCGCTCGTATAGCTTCCGTCGTTGTTCCGCTTCTCACTTTCACAGTTCGGGATCCCGTTGTCTTCAGCATCGAGTTCCTACTGGTACAGAAGCACGTTTGAGGATGTGCACGCGCCATGGCTCACATCCTCGTCGCTGAGTAGCGCCGCCGGCAACAGCCGGCGCCGCAGCGATAGTGTGTACCTACAGTTAGGCGTAAATGCACTGCACGCACGCCAGATATATATTCTGCAGAGGCGGCGTTGGCTAAAAAGGCATGCGTTGTCTTTGTTATTTTTTTTTCACTCACTGACTGCTGTGTTAGCATGCATCCATGATCGCATTGTTTCGTCATGGCACGCTTTCCGTCAAGATCATCGGCTCTCGGTGGTGACTTTCAACATAAACGCCTAAGGCCTTAAAACTTTACAAACAGACCAGCGGTGAAGCTATCGACCATATGGGTTGCAAGCGAGTCCATCCTATTGCTGCGTGATGCTTCTAGTGTCAGATAAGCTCCGTAATAACCGCTTTTTACGGGTGTCACACGGTACACTAAATGAAAAGAGAGGAGGATAGAAGACGAGCCTAAGGGACTGTTCTCTTATTGGCGACCAGTGTTCGTTCCTACCAAGAAAAGGCAACTTTGCTTTCTGAAATATCAGCGCAAACGACGTGCTCGCTCCACGCTAGATCCAATTTGGATTTGTCGTCCACCCTATTTACCTTGTCCGGAGAAAAGTCCGTGGCTGGTCTTAGTCCCGAGCGTATTTATTGGTTCGTCGCTGCCTTGCCATTGAAGAAACCTCGATTACAATAGACCTTAACTAAATTACAGCTGTAGCTGTTCTTTAGGTGAATACCATGACAGCTGCCGAGCGAAACTTTCTTTCTCATCGGGTTACTTCATTTCATAGCGAACGCTGGTGAAGAGACCGGTAACCGAAATCTCCCAGATGTGTAAACCTAGAGAACTTGAGTTTCTCTCTTCAGTATATTTTTTTCAATGCGGCTATTCTTGATTGGTTTTACAAAAATGCTGATTTTAATCTATGAAGGAGGTCACTGGGAAAGGACAAAGGTCATGAGCTGGTCGAGACGTCCAAATGAACGTCTATTAAGTACACTCGTTCACAGTGGTCATGCAGTAGCACCACCGCCTGACTCGAGAATAAAATATTTGAAATTCGTTGCCTTACACTTCAAGAGTATCTCAGCGGAAAAATAAAATGTAGACTGAGTGAGACGCTGGCAGGAATGTCAGGAATATAAGGAACCGAGCAACGAAACTGTTAAGCTATGTTTGATAGAGGAAACTAAGTCTCGGAGGAACTTAATTAGAAAATTGCACAATTTATTCTTCCAAGCCGTGCGTCTACTCAACTGTAAGGCTTTGCTTTGTGATAGGGCTTACTTAAAGAAAAAAAAAAACAGGTCTGGATGAAAAGCGATAAGCCAACGTTGCAGCTACTTGAATAATTTTCATGCGCTGAAAGGCGAGATACATCGACTTGCCTTATGACTGCATGCACCGCTTTTGAATCTGAATATTGCCCGTTTTTAGGTGACGTCGTTGCAGGAATGACCCTAAGGGTTCAACGGAAAACCATAATGGCTGTTCACTTAAGTGGAATGCAATGTTGCTAAGGATAGATGGAAAACTAGATGGAATGATTTTAATAGGTGAATTGATAGTAAACAGAATCAATCTTGCAGAAAAATTTAAGCATTTCTTTGTGAACACAGGATATGCCTATCAGAGTGTACACACACCTGACATTACTCCATTATCAAACACGTTATTTTTTTCTGAAACCGACATCCACGTCTTAAGTATTTACGCTACTTAGTAGAATAAAAATAGTAAGAGCTGTGATCCCGATGGCTTAGAAGTGCGAATAATAAAGTATGTATCAGACATTATAGCGGAAATTCTAATACATATATACAACTTAGTGTTATTGACAGGTATTTTCACAACCAACATGCAGCTAGCGAAAGTTACTGCAATATTTAAGTCAGGGGATAAAAACAACTTAAGAAATTATCGTTCAATATCTAATCTACCCATGTTCTCAAAATGCCTTGCAAAAGTACTAAACAAGATAACTGACAGTTTTTTGAGAAAATACAATCTAAGAACGGAACGCCAATATGGTTTCAGAAAGAAACATTCAACAGAAAGTGCTTTATTAGCCCAGAAAGAAATTTCACTGTGCAATATCGAAAAGGGGCTTTTGAAAGTTGCATAGTATTAGGATTTTAGGAAAGCCTTCGATCGCGTATCTCACGAACTTTTGTTAAAAATAAATAGGTTAGATTATTATGGATTTATGGGAGTACCACTCAAACTTTTGCAGTCATATCTGAGTGCGCGACTTCAATATTTTGGCCCCGCTGCGGTGGTCTAGCGGCTAAGGTTCTCGGCTGCTGACCTGCAGGTCACGGGATCGAATCCCGGCTGCGGCGCCTGAATTTTCTATAGAGACGAAAATGCTGTAGGTCCATGTGCCTAAATTTGATGCACGTTAAATTGCCCCAGGTGGTCGTCTCTCTTAATCCTATGCTGGTTTTGGGAAGTTAAAACCCATAGATCAGATCTCAGTACTTTGAGATAAATACCTTCGATTCGCGCACAGCAATTAAAACTATATATAGTTCCAAAGACCATATTCTGGGGCCTGTAATAATTTTATATTAAATTGATGACACAGCTAAAAGCAATGAAAACTCTAACCTATATCTATATGCTGATGACTGCACACTATTTTTTACTGTAAAAAATTTTAGTACTCTCGAGGCTCTAGTGGTCCACACATGCTATAAAGTTGGAGATTGGTACACCAAGAACAATTTCATGCTATTTGAAACAAAAACAAAATGTGTCCTTTACTGTGCTCTCAGAATCTGCTTCCAAATACCAAATTATGCTACCCTATGCCCATGCAAAGTTGCAGTAACCAGATAATTTAGCACGCTTGGTATAATTTTTAGGGACCATATATCCTAGAAGGAGCATACAGATCACAATTGTGTTAAGTTGAGACGCCTAGTTGATTTGATTTGTGGGGTTTAACGTCCCAAAACCACCATATGATTATGAGAGACGCCGTAGTGGAGGGCTCCGGAAATTTGGACCACCTGGGGTTCTTTAACGTGCACCCAAATCTGAGCACACGGCCTATGACATTTCCGCCTCCATCGGAAATGCAGCCGCCGCCGCCGGGATTTGAACCCGCGACCTGCGGGTCAGCAGCCGAGTACCTTAGCCACTAGACCACCGCAGCGGGGCGAGACGCCTAGTTGTAGCTTTACATCGTTGTCGACGTCTTTCGCCAGTAACTGTAAAGTGACCTTAGTATCAGGTTCTTTTTCATGCCCACTTAAACTACCGGCTGTTCAGAGATAAGCTTTATCATTTATTTCAATTAGGTGCTCGAAGGCAAGTGAACACCACTTGCACAAATAAGTTAAACGGCCAGTGGGACAGAAATTTTGATGATAAAAACGTGGTCAGCAGCCCAATTAAATAAAATTGAAAAATTAACCTTTTACAGGTTGCGGAAAGTTGGCATATTTATATTGAAAAAAATGTAGGCAGCGGTGTTTCTGCCCAGTTTTTGTTTGAAGATTTCTTTTAGCACACCTGTGATCTAAGTTATCCGGCTCCAAAGTTTGTCTTTCGCATGATTACGCATGCAAGATGGTGAGTGTCAGCGCGAAGCTCCTCACTAAAGTAGCGCATCTGTTGTGTGCGCTGTTTAGTGTGGGAAGAGGGTGGAAGCGTAGGCATAGGTGATAACATTTAGTCTTGCCCTCTCGCACGTTGAAATCAAAAATCGAAGAACCCTTAAAACTATGCAGTGTCGTAAGACGCATCGGCAGAGCCTCTAACGATATTGGCAGATACCATGCCGAGATAACGGTGCGAGCGGAGGATCGGGATGTAGTGAATGTGCGTAATAATGAATAGACGAGCGTGTGTGGTCATTGCCTAGACCACGCGAATAGCTGGACTGCTGATGTCCGAGTACTGTAAGTTTTATTGAAATCGGGAGCAACAACTCCATTAATAATGACTGAAACAGTTTTATCTTTGCTGACGCATGTTTCCTGCTGCTAAATGAGCTTACTTTGGTCATGCACAAATCTCATCGAAACTCTTCACCTCTCAAAACGTCAATGCCCCAAAAAGTGTTAAAAATGCCTGCCTTCGGCAGCAACGCAAAGTATGTATCGCTCTCCCGTCGACTTTATGACTCGGTGCACTACTTCTGTGAGAATACTCGCACATGCAGATGTTATTCTGTAATAACACTGCTGAGCTCTGTTACGTAAACTCGATATTTAACCTAGCCAAAAAAAAAGTCACGTGGAGAAAGGTCCGGAGATCTTGATGGCCAAAACATCGCTCCTGCGCGCCCAATCCACTGTTGGGGAAAACTTCTGTCCAACCAGTTCTTCACCCTGGTTAATAAGTGTGGTGGTGCTCCGTGGTGCTGAAACCATACTTAGCGCCAGTCATTCAGGGAAAGACTGCTGACAAGGTCATCAATGACAACGCCTAATATTTATTCTGTGTACATCTCTCCGTTCAAGTTGCCCTCAAAAAGTGAGGTCCGATGATCTTGTCCCCGAGTATGCCATACCACACATTCACACTCAAGCGAACTTGATGCCTGTGCTGCCTCAGCCAGGGTGGGTTTTCTTGTGCCCGATAATGGACGTTGTGAAGATGAAGACTTTCGGAAAAATCGAGCTTCATCAGTCCAAATTATTCTGCGCAAAAAGCTATTTTTTAATCTGTTTTGATGAGGCCTCAATCGCAGAAGTCAACTGGCCTTTCACAGTCCGCCTCAGTTAGGTACTGATGAAGGTTAACGTCATACGAATGGAACTTGTGCTTTCTTAGAATATTTGCGACTGTTCCGACGCTGCGACCGCACTGATCGACAAACTGTTGGATGCTGAGCTTTGGCATGGAGGTTACGCACGCGACAACGTCAATTTCAAAGTGTTCATCGATTACCTTCGTGGTCTGTCTTGAAGGGGAAACAGAGCCTGTTGTGCAAAAGCGTCGAAACAGGTTTATGAAAGTGGGCCTTTTTAGAAGGGGATGGTGTGGATGGCGAGATGCTTAAAGCTTCATTGCTAACGAAGCGTTGCCATTCATTTCTCATTGCAAGCTTCACGTCTACTTTTTCATTGGTAGATTATCTCACGCCAGAGGCAGCCATATTAGCTCGAAAGACCTTCACGTGGATTTCATTGGTAGACCTTCAATGCAGAGACGCTGTGCTACCGGACACACCCTTGTAGAGGACGATCAAGCTAACGAGTTCACACGAAGAAGTATCCGCGTGATCTAAAGTCACAAAAAACGTCACAAAAAATGATTTCCTTCTATCGCTTTCGTCAGGATCATGCGTAAGGCTCATGGCGCACCGCGCTGTCACATTGTGATTTCGTCGGCCGAGAGGGCAAATATAATTGTTATCATGCACGCCTACGCTACCACCGTCTTCACACACTAAACAGAGCACGCAACAGATGCGCCACTTTAGGGAGGAGCTTCGCGCTGACCCTCACCTTCTTGCATGCGTAATCATGCGAAAAACAATTAAACGTTGGAGCCGGATATCTCGGAGCACAGGTGTGCTAGAAAAAATCTTCCTACTGAAACTGTGTACAAACACCAATGCGTACATTTTTTTTCAATATAAACATGCCAACTTACCGCAGCGAGTAAAAAGTTTTTTATGAAATTTTAGTTAATTAGGCTGCTGACAGCGATAATTATCATCTGACCTCCTGTCCTCCGGACGCTTAACTTATTTGCACAAGTGGTTCTCACGTGTTTTTCAGCGCCTAAGTTTTAAAAAATTATAAAGCTTACCTTTGATCACCCGGTATATTGTGCTTTAGGTTAGGCGAGCACAACGTCGACAAATTTAAATAAGCTAAAAATACTCCAGAAAACGCAATTAGAGCAATAGAGGACGTACTATACCTTGCACACACAGGGCAACTTTTTGAAATATAAAATTATTATGGCTAACGACATATATAAATTCAGGTTGCAACTAGGTTGCCGAAAACTCGATGCATTTCTGACACTTTCTAATCTTGAACTCACTCATAGTCCTTATTTCCATCAATATAAACCACCATGAAAAATTCGGTTATAACGCACAATTGGTGGCATGCAGACTTACGTTAACATTTATACGTTAACATTTACGTTAACATTTATATTACCATACGTTAACCATACGTTAACATTTATATTAAATTTATATGAGCAGCATGCTGCTCATATCAATTTTTATGTCTTGCAAGACATAAAAATTTCAAATTATATACTAGCGTAATAACATAATTTTTATAGGTGTGCATTGCTTTCATTGTTCACTTTGTGGTATCATTGGTTATTCTCACTAACTGTAGAAATACAATGCCATGGGGTATATTTTCCTACTAAGTACAAAAGCGATGATGTACTCCCTACGATTTATTGTGTTCATGGGCACATCACGTATTCTTTTTTAGGAGCGAAGCTCCTTAAGGCGTGGGCTGTGCGTCCCCTGTATGTAGCCACCTCTCGTTCAGTTCTTGCAGTGTTCACTAGATGGCGGTACTTGTAGCTGACGGCATTAAGTATTACGCTAGCCACCGCCCGATCTAAAGGGTACAGCCATATCCATCCGTCCATCCGTCCGTCCGTCCGTCCGTCCGTCCATCCATCCATCCATCCATCCATCCATCCATCCATCCATCCATCCATCCATCCGTCCGTCCATCCGTCCGTCCATCCATCCGTCCGTCCATCCGTCCGTTCATCCGTCCGTCCGTCCATCCGTCCGTCCATCCATCCGTCCGTCCGTCCATCCGTCCGTCCGTCTATCCGTCCGTCCATCCGTCCGTCCGTCCATCCGTCCGTCCGTCCAAAAGATGCAAGATGTTATAAACTAGACGGCGGTACGTGTAGTTGATTATGAAAGATGCAAGGGGTTATAAAATAGGAATGATGCCACATATGGTGCGTGTCATCGTTCGATATAGTGCGGCGACGTACGCTAGGGGGAGCGTTGCAATAAAATCGAGTGGGCTAAATGTACGGAGGATTCATGGTTTACCAGGTTTACCTCCGGAGCTTCGCCCACTCATCATCATTCACTTCGTGGATGTGGCGGCACTTTTTTTTATCTGTTTATTTTGCCCTGTCATTTCCTTCGCCCTTTGCTTGCATTACTACTTGCCTTTTTTCATCTATTTATTTATGTACGTTTTTATCATTATTTTATTATGCCTGTACTTCGTTAGTTTCATGAACCTGTCATTGTTGTCACAGGTAGATGGTGCTTAGTCAAGCTGCAGGAACTGCTGCTTTTTTTCCCCAGCGTTTCCTACTTTTTTCCTTTGTGCATAGTTTTGGTGAAAAAATAAACACTGATTTATTTATTTATTTATTTATATATTTATTTATTCATACGCTCTATCGAAGGCGACTGGTACGCACGCTTGTGTGTAGGTATTAGAAGGCACGTCACGCGTGATCCACGCAGCATAGGAAAAAAAGGTGACATTGGTTATTTTACTGACGCATTTGCATGAGCTAATTAGGCTGACCATCATTCGATCACTCCGAAAAACTTCATAGACGTGACTTTAAAGGGAATGCCAGGGTGTTTTATTGGAGCCAGTGTTATCACATGAAGAGAGACGCGGAAAGGAGTTTACTGAGACTGTTTTTGTTTTTGTATATCACATCGCGGACGTTTTATGTTGACATATTGAGTAAGTGAATTATTGCAAGCTAGGTCAATTATTTACTATTTTTTCAAACTGACTGAAAAGCTTTATTACTGCTAGAAAAATACCAGCCAGTCATCTCGTGAGCTGGCAGCCTGGTTTTCTCTCGCCTTCCACTGTGGCTAGCATTAATTTATGTTCCATTGAATCAGCAGCCTTCACAGTGTGGCAAAAAATATGTAGCATTTATTTCAAAATCGCCTTGAAAGAACACTCAATATGACGGAGAGATTGAGTCGTTTGAAAGTTTAAGGAATTCTCAAAACCTTAGGCCAGAAGCAAATATGAAAAACACCGCCAGGTCTGCACGAAACACGCAGCACAGTCACAGTGAAAGCTGAAAGAGCGGCCTTTTAAAGTTTTTTTAACAATTTTTGGGTAAACGTAATGGCCACACTTGCAGCCCACCCACTACGCCATGAATCATCATACTTTTTTTTGTAGTGGGCAGAAATTCACTATGCCATCCTTCGTCATCCTACGGGGAAGCGTGGTAGCCGCTGTACACTTCCAAGAAATTTTCTTGTAATTTTTCATGATGGCGCTGATGACGACGAAGAGTGACGCTTGGAACTTTAGTAAAATGGGTTGGATCACTCGTTACGCAATTCGCTTTGTGTGACGCCTGGTTGTTTTGGGGTTGTTGTAAAACGCTTTATTACTTATAGTAACGGGGTTTTTATTGCCCACATCAAGCCTGCTTAGCGTCACTTTGGAATGAGGTTTAAAGGTCAGGCTTAGCTCAGTGGTAGAACACTGGGCTGGCACAAAGGGAACCCAGGTTGGAATCCCATCGTGTTAGTATAAACTAAGTTTTTTTTCTTATATCACACGATAGGAGTTATGGACACCGGCGGTGACGGCGGACAACTATACGGCGCACGCGACCCTTGTTGTGATCTCATAGCAGCATGAAAAAAAAAAGCTGCCTGCTTTATTTCATATTTGTGCAAAGTCCCAGTTTCGAACTCAAAGACCAGCACCGAAAAACATGCAAAAGCCTTTTAGCTTCAGGGCTACATATCTTTGTCTTGTATAAATTTAGAGTGTTCAATGAGCGCTCTTTTCACCGGTATGTAGTATTTATGCTGAATTCTTTTTTGGTAGATTTGCAATGTTCGGCTATTATGTAACCTCAAAAATACCAACATGTACAGTAATATACCATTATTTGTCTAGAGCTTCTGTTCTTCAGCTGTGATAACTTTAGTTTGATGTATTGTTAATTGTGACCAAACTTCCTTTTTTTACTTTCAAAATGAAGGTTTCAGTTTGTTTTTGATTTATTGTGGTAAAGGAGTCTCTCATCTGTATGATTTACACCTTTTGTTTTTCCAATTTGGATTCTCATCAGTGTCTTCCGAGTCAGAGTTTGTGACTAGATATTCTTCAGGCAAACAAAATAAATCTAGAGATAGAATGCGTCCCCACCCGGCACCATGTCAAACCTTAAGCCTCTGTGTAGTACGGATATTCCTTTTGACAAGCGCTTCTTGACTAATATAGGTCTTTTAACCTAAATAGAAGCACTTAGGAAATTTAGTTTTGCTTTGAAGCATCCGGACAATCACGTGGTCATATGAATCAGAAGCTTTTATATTGTCTTCGAACAAAGCTACGGGTTGTTGTGGTATTTCAAGCAAGTTTCTATCAATCATCACGTGGTAGCAGGTGGTGTCCTGTACCATGCCCTTTTCTGAACTATGCTTGCTCGGTCGCCGTCCGCCTTTACATGAATGGCTCTAACCTTTTTTCTGCGTTACTTTGCAAAGTGTAGTTTACTGATGTGAGTTATTAAAGCAGGTTTTATAGCTTCAACAAAATTATTCTTTTTTCTGTAATACACTGAGAGAAACATTCAATTGTTCAATTTTGTGGGCCGTTCTGCTGTCTAGTATCCCATATATCATATTTTATCAGGTGCATAGTTGAATGCGTTGACGTTGTGTGCGCATATTTTGTGGTGCAGAACATGCCTGGAACGTGCTTGGTCTGGGCGTCTACTCAAGCATCCTGATAGTTGTGCTGGTCATCTTGTGCCTGGTGTTGCTGGTTCTGGCAATTGTTGTGAATCGCTGGCGCAAAAAGCAAACGCTCAGAGGTGAGTTAAACAATACTCATTGCCGACATCACTGAGCTACAATGGGCACGTTGATACTTTTTTTACTCCTATCCCTTGTTTGCTTCAGCACTGCCCCAAGAGTTCATCACAACGTGATTTAGCTGAATGCCCCTTTTCGCCGCCGTGAGCCGAAATGACAGCCTTCGGTCCTTCGTTTGTTGGTATGGTCGCACGCTGTATGAAAGAAACGATTCGACACGCGCACACCCCGACACGTGTGCTTGAACTAACCCCGGAAACTCGCCACCACGTCCGGGGCTTGTCACAAAATCATGACATATGACGGGGTTTCGCTCTGTCAACGTGTCAGCTGCTTGTTCAGAAAGCGCGCTGGTCTTAAGTCATCCACAGACGCTCACCCGGCCACGCGCCACCCCGTTCACATTCTTCCTTTTTCTATCGTTTTAAATTTTATTCATTTTTGCTTCTCTGTCTCTACCCCTTTTGATTGTCTGCGCGCAAGAGCAGAACGAAAGAAAATACCTGCATTTCGCAATACTCGGTGCTCATTCTTTGGTGCTCACAAATCTTTTTGAACTCAGCTGTCACGCGCCGTCAAGAGTGTGGCTTTATATACCAAGTTCAGGATACTGTGAAACAATGACAAAGTTTTTCTTACCATATATTTCTTTTAGTGTCTCCGCCTATAAGCACAATTTCCTGATTTCGTGTCTCCTGCACGCCCTTTCTGCCCTTTCTGCTCGCTTTCTTTTAATCTGTTTCTTCATACTTGTTACTACGTTTTGTTACTACTGTTACTAAGTTACTACTTTTATTACTAAGTTTTAGGTCTCTTGAAACATAAAAAAAGAGCAGGCACTAAACGAGCCACCTTTTGTAAGGCGAGACAGGCCCTGTAACGTAGACGGGGGAAAACAGGGTTAGTAGATTAGTTTATTTTGCTGTTGCTACATGCGGACTGCTTTGGTTTACCAAAACAAGCACCTTTAAAAGCGGATCTGTTAAAGCCGAGCATTTCTCCCAGACGCGGGACCTCAAGTGACCGTCATCATCATCATGATCTAGCATGTGGTCTCTTCATCATCTTGTTTGCTCCCAGTGCACATGCGCTGTCTGGTCCGGAGTGGTATGAATAACTCTGATGGTTGAGAGAACAAGTAAACAAAAAAGGAAAAAGAACGAAAGAAGGAAAGAAAGAGGTAAATTCTTGGCAAAAAGGTTTCATCGGGAGGTGGGATACGAACCCACGTACCCATGATTGGAAGGCAAGCATCGTAAGCTATTCAGGCCCGCTACCAAAGCATTGCCTTGTATAATCAAGCATATCAAGGGGGTGAAAAAGGAGAAATCAGGATGAGGAATAGAGAAGTGAGAATGAAGAGGAGAGAAACGAGGAGTGATGCGAAGAAGGTAAGAAAGATGTGTGCGTCGCAGTATCTGGGTATGTTCCAAGCCGCTCATATTAGTTACTGTATTAGTTACTGTATTAATACTGTACTACGCACAGTCTTGTGTAGTACAGTACGGCAAGGGGAGTAAAAAGGAAAGTGAGGATGAAGAGGAACGATGTAAGAGTGAGTAGGGTTAAGCGAAGAGGGGCGACAAAAAGCGGGCGCGCACGACAAGAATAAAGATAAACGGATGCAAGAAAAAGAAGATTGAGAAAGTAGTCAATCGGCGTTCTCCAGATGGTGGCACCTGCTTGCCAATCTAAGTTGAGCCAACATTTTCATAGGAAAACCTAGCTCCGCCGTTCTTTCAGGCTTGAAGCTGCCATAACTTAAATCTTACCAAGCTGGGGACGTTTATATACGCTCTGGTAGGAGAACTTCAGACTCGTGTACGTGTTGTGACAAAGCGAACGAGAGCGTCTCACAATCGATTTTTCGCTTCTTTTACGAACAAAGATCAGCTAAAGAGTAATAGTAATACAATATGTCAGATTTTACATCATAAAATTGCGATATGATTTAGAGACGCTGTAGTGGAGGGCCGCGGAAGATTTGGCCATCTGGCGTTCTTCAACGTGCATTGACGTCGCACCGTAGTCGGGCCTGTACTATTTAGCCTTCATCTAAATGTGACCGCCATTACCGGGATCGAACCCGCGACCTTCGGGTCAGCAGCCAAGCACTATAACCGCTACGCCTCCGTGGTGGATCGAGATCAGATAGAGGCGCAACTGGATATATAACTGACATCTAATGACGCGATGTACTGAGTCCTATATTGATGATGAGTGCAAAAGGTTTTACTCATGACCCATTGCTTTCGTTACGAAGCTTTTTCTGCAAAATTTAGTCGCGGTGTTTCGTGTGTCGAGGATTGTTGTGCAGTACAAAGCTATCTTTGCACCAACAATTCTAACACTACATTTGACACCTCAAATTCGAGTCATTTCATTTTAGAACCATTAGTTAGTCAAACATAATTGTTGATGCAATGTACAATGGGTGACAGTTTAAAGTACTGATTTGCATTTTTTTCTTTTGAGTTTTTTTGTTTACACCCTCACATTAGGGCATATCTGCCCCTCACGATGTATTTTCCTATTTAACATGCTTGCTTTTCCCCGATGACTTGCTCGTCCACGCTGCTACTTAAGAGCCACGGTTCGCGTCGCCGCGTAGGTCTAGTAGCTAAGGTACTCGGCTGCTGACCTGCAGGTCACGGGATCAAATCCTGGCTGCAGCGGCTGCATTTCCGATGGAGGCGGAAATGTTGTAGGCCCGTGTGCTCAGATTTGGGTGCACGTTAAAGAATGCGAGGTGGTCGAAATTTCCGGAGCCCTCCACTACGGCGTCTGTCATAATCAATTGGTGGTTTTGGGACCCCACATATCAATCAATCAAGAACCACGGTTCGAATAAGACTACAAAAGATAACCTTCAGCTTACATGGAAAGAGAAAGCGAGAGAATGAACTTTTATTTGAGCAAACGCATTGTGCGCCCAAGGTGAGCGGCCTCCTTATTCCAGGTAGCCGCGGGCCTTCGCCGTCTCCCGCGCCCGTTGAACCATGCTGCACTGATTCTTGAGACCCGGGTCTGATAACTAGGCCTCCAACAGCTCTTCAGTTAATTTAGTGGCTCCAGGGCTTTGTCTGCTTCCCCATACGATATGTAATAGAGTTTCTGGGACATCACAGTGCTTGCAGTTGTACGAGTATTTTGTTGGTGAGATGCGGTGAAGCAGCGTGCCGTGAAAGTGGGTGTTAGTTTGAAGCTTCCTCATGGTTACTGCCTCTTACCGAGTCAGTCTGCGGGGAGCGAGCGGATAAATTCACCTGTTTAGCATGTTGTGCTGCAGTATATCATTATAACTTTTAGGTTACTATTCATTTATTTTTATTTTTAAGAATATGAGAAGGTAAGCTACGTTATAGACTTCTATCCCATTATCATGACAGTAATGTACAAGATCAACACACAAAAAAGAAAAAATTACAAATTAACTAAGTAAAAAACTAATCAGAGGAAATAATTTTCTTTTACAGACACTGCAGTCCTTCGTCACTAGACCACTCATTTAAGGGTATATTGTACTGCCACTGAAACATTGTATTACTTATCTATTCTGCGTAGGACTAACGTATTTTGATCGTACTTAACGTTACTTTTTCTGCACATTTACACTTGATGTCATTCTTCTATGAAGCTTCTGTGTATCTCCTCATCTCCGAAGAACACGGTGCGTCTTTCTCTTCTAATCTCTTCCCTATACACCCAAAGGCACGTTTGTGGTGCCTTCGGCACCACAAAAAAAAGTATTTTCAACGGCCAACCCTAAGAAGTCTGTATATCGTCGGGATTGATTCAAAATTTCCTCTTCCTTTTTCCGATACCACGATCGTCTTAGCGCCACAAAAGCGTTGAAGTTGATTGATGACTTAATCGAGGTGAGAAGGGAAAACAGCCACAAAGAGAAAAACGAATGTGCCTACCAAGTCCCACACTCCAAACCAGTTTTTCTTTTTCATTAACCACCCGTCTTTTTTTTTTTGTGCGTTCTGACGCATTCACTCATTGCTTGACACCACGCGTGCTGCACGCTAATCATCCTTTCTGAAGTACTTTTCATAATCAGCTGAAGCTTTTCTTTGTCGCAATTCTTGTTCTTTTTTCTTTTGCTGCACCAAAGAAGCCGGAGGTCACAAGAAGACGTAAGTATTGAATTTCAGTATCACAGTCTTGCAATTTATTTGTGTTAGCTATTCTAATGGAAAGTTTGCATTCATACTCAGCTGTTTAAGGAACTGTCGTTTAGTTGTAGTTCTGCACCAACGTTAGCTGCCTCTTTTGTCGGAGCGAGAAGTAACCTTAACCAAGTTTATTTTTGTTATGTACACTTACTTTCTGCCATCTCCTGTCTCATCCATGATTTGGTAGAGACGAGAAGGAAAAACAAAGAAAAGGCAATTTGGTTCTCGGAACGAACACTTGGCTAAAGATAACATTTGTTATATTGAAGAAAAATAAATGGTGCAGTTTTGACATATCAAAATATAAAGCAATGTAATAATGAAGCGAAATGCAGTGAGAAATATGGCTTCAAGTTAAGATAATCTTTGTTCAAGAAATAAATCATTGTCTGCTCGTAGATTTTTACCAGGTCTGCGTTGTTTCTTTGTGCCATCATGAGAAACGGTTCATAAAGCTATAATGAACTTAAGCATGAACGGATAACATTACTACTGAGCAATTTTCTACCTCTATCACTCATAATCTGGTCCCACTAAAAATGTTCATTGTCACCTGAAAACCAGGCATTTTTTGTCTGGTTTCTTGTATATAGCGAGCACTTGATTAAGGGGACATGTCGATGACGCGTGCAACTATTGTGTGTATAACCGAGAGGTTTGCGAGCGCTAAGTAGCCGACACGTCTTTTTGACTTGACGCATTTTCAAAGATTATACTGCTTTTTTTGTGTGTATAGCTTTGGAAACGTTTGCTGAATTTACCGCCCAGTTGTCTTCCTCCCGGAAGTTACTGCAGAGAGTCAACTCTATTATATTAAACGTACCACCGCAGCGGGATGCTGGCGTCCCACTGCATGGGCCTAACACTAGGATAGTGCTATATTTTTTACTGCCTGTTCTTCAGATCTATTCATAAGCTCGTCAATAAAATTAGTTTTTTTTACAAAATGCACTGGCGGATGGAGATTGCCTAAAATGAAGGAAACTGTCCAAGCGTACAAACCCGACATCGCGATGTGTTTCTATTCACTTACTCCACAGTAGGAAACTACACAGACTTGATTGTCCATTTCTCTTCATGCAGCGTAGTTTTCCTTCCGTGCAGCTTGTATTCAAAGTGTCCCATTCAGGATACATGTTCTAGTGACGTAGTCTTCGATTTTTGCATTTTTAGAAAATTGAATGTGTCTTCCTCGCTTTCATTCACCAGACGGAGCTCACCGTTCAAGTAGCTGTGATCATACACGTATGATTAGCCTTCCTGAATGTTAAGGATGCTTATGAAAGCGCAAGCAGAGAATTTTTACGTATTATGAAGACATATGTGGTGATGTTTAAAGCTGTATACAAACAAAAACTCGAGCGAGTTGGTATAGGCGTTTATCTTTGGTTGAAGCAGTGCGCATTGGAGGCGGACGAATAAACGTAGCACCGAACAGCCGCTTTTCTGCGCAGGTGCTTTGATCAGTGCCCGTTCTGTGCTCTCTGTGATGCTTAGAGCTGCTCGTGAAAATTCGTAGGACGTCTGAGCACACAAAGCTATCAACACACAGAACCACAGTGACAGATTAGCGACTGCCCCAAGTTCATGATTTTTCTATTTTGTCCTTCACACTTTATTCTAAGCACAAAGAAGGACAACTTAGCAGAAATTTAAAAAAAGATCAGCAGATCCCACGTACCTGCGAATCAATGTTCTGCGAACCATGCGGAGGGAAGGTGACAGTGTTGCAATTTTTTTTCATTGAGCGACACGCCTCATGAAGTGACGCTAAATACGTGTACAAATGTTGCACGCACAGACACATGTTGAAGCGTTACAGATGTTAATATAACCAGTTGTTTGCACTTGCCCAACGATGCCAACTGGAATATGCGTATTAGCAACAACAGAAGCTGATATTAAGCGCTGATGCTCGCGAGGATAGTAGCACTGGACGCTGCTACATAAATCAAATTCAGCGTATGACACCTAACTACAATTGACGTTAACCCGACGTGGCGGCTGTATCAAAATGGTATACATTTGTAATGTTTATAAAAATTGGGTAGGTATCATTGCAACCCCTATAAGCGTTTCATGACGATTAGCGTCTATTTGAGAAGTAGTTCCGAAACCTGATGTAGCTCTGTGGTAAAATGCTTCAATGCCCCGCAGAATGCTTGTTTTCGATGACAGCTGGGACCGTGACAATTAATTTTTGCATTCGTCGGGTCGACGCTAACGATGTCGGGTATTTCTTAACGCTCGCGCTTTAAGATTACCCATGTGTGTTCTCGTCGTTCCTGGGTAGATAACAAGGGTTAATCACCTGTGGCACATGCCCATACCAGCGGCACATAACCACCCGTGGGTATGTGCCACTGTTTGGCTGGAACTGTTTGACAACATACGCGACGGGATTGTGACATAATGTCTTGACCAGCGTGTCATATTCGTCAAATCATCTTATTTTGGTTCATGCCCAGTTGAGGAGGTGACCACGAGAGCACCCAAACGTAAGCGGCTAGATAGATAGATACGCCCAAAGTCACCGAAGTTCACCAAGAAATGCTTCAAATTTAATATACCTTGCATCGGCAATAGGCAGGAAGTTCCACAGATGGCTCCTGTACTATAGTTAATGCAACAAGATGACATAGTAGTTTCAGTGGATAATCTCGGCGATTTAGAGACACTGCGAATGCGTATGCCGATAAGGCAGCACGTCTATAGGCCGTACTTTAGCACAGAAAAAAGATAAAATTACCATAACTGATGAGGTACCTCAAGCTGATTATTATTATTATTATTATTATTATTATTATTATTATTATTATTATTATTATTATTATTATTATTATTATTATTATTATTATTATTGTTTTTGTTGTTGCTGTTCTTGTAGTATCGTACGAGAGCACAATATAATTGTGACACAGTCTGTTGTGGTGGGCTGTGGAAATTTCGTCCATCTTGTGTTCTTTACCGCGCTCCAAAATCGCTCGGGACACGAGCATCCAGGCGGAAATGAACCTGCGACCTGTTGGTTCAGCAACCGAGTACCATAATATCTCTACCACCGAGTCGGACAACCCCAAAAGCAAAGCGCGAACATTGAATTGAGGAAGAACCATTAAATAAAGAAGCGAAGAACAGGTTTAGTAAGAATGCACTGGTTTAGTAAGAATGGTTGGTTTAGAATGGCACTGGTTTAGTAAGAATGCAGTAAGAAAGGCAATGGAAAAAAACAGGATTGGTTAATTGTAGATAGTGGAACGAAATGTTCAAAGATGAGGCAAATGAAGAACTACAAATTCAGCAAGAAATCAATTAGAAGGGGTGATATTTGCGCACAATAACACGAGGATAAATGTACCTTGAACTTTTTAAGGCACGAGCTGGCCACCTGATGACAAGAGAATTCCAAAGCAGCAAATGTCCCGAGACAACAAGGCTGTTTCCACTTTCCGGAAGCTCATAAATTCAAAGGAATTGGAAGCATTAACTGATTAGTGATGCACATAACTGAGAGACTGTCAAAGCATTCGAGAAAAAAAAACAGGGGAATAGACACACAGAGACACGGTCACTGCCGGCACAGATAACTCTGCAACATAGAGGTAGGTTTTAATGAAAGAAAGGTTATTGAGGGATAGGCAAAATACGGCGGTAAAAAAGTTGGAGCAAATGTTTTTGCTCGCGTGAGCTATAGGTGGTTATTTGCCACCGTCTCATTTCTGTCGAACAAATAATTTATCATCACAGCATCAACAACATAGCCAACATGAGGAAAAAAGAAACATGCTTCTAGGTAGCAGCTTGGCATGGTGTTTGCCCATCGATATGAATCACGACCGAAAGCGCCATGACGTCTGCTCTCATTTGTATACAACTCAACGACATAAAAATAGCTGTAAGAGCGTAAGGCACGTAGGATTCCCGCTCCCACTCATCTGCGCAAACGTGCTCCAGATCATTGAAAAAGCGAACCTGTGAAAGCGCTTGCGAGGAGGGAAAGGTAAAAAAAAAACAGGGGGAGTAGCCAGTGCTTAGATATGCTGGCTACTGTGTCAAAGAAAAAGAGTTAAAAAATCAAAGACAATAGAAGGAAATACAAAAAACAACGAAGAGAGAAAAAAATTGCCCGCAGCTTCCCTGGGGGAACACTGAGGAGGATGCGGACCATATAATTGGTTAACGGGGTGTTAAAGTGTGACTTACTTGGGTCGATGGCTAAATTGGTTAACGTGGTTGTGAAATGGGGTGTTAAATTGCGACTTACTTGGGTCGATGGCTAAATTGGTTAACGTGGTTGTAGGAGGGGGTGTTAAATGAGTGAACACGTACACACGTATGCGAAAGGGCGGCGCTGGTCGAAGGGACGTCGATCATTGTGTTTGTGGATTCGTTGGAATTCATTTCACCGCGACCTTAGACGTCGACGCGCCGTACAAACCAACCGACGAGCGGCAACTGAGCGAGCGAGCGCCGACCTTGAGTATATATACAGCACGACGGCGCATGCACTGTCAGCTGTTGAATGTTCTCGAAGCGCGACGCCACATGCGCGTCCACTGGAGAATCAGGAGAATTGTAGATGTCGAACGCGGTGTGTAGAGGAGGAAGGGTGCACAGATGGTGGAGGAGTGAAGCGCGCGCGGTGTGTAGAGGAGGAAGGGATGCACAGATGGTGGAAGAGTGGGCGACGGCGCATGCGCGCGCGTCAGCTGTCGAATGTTCGAGAAGCGGTGCGGACGGCGCGGACGGTGCACTACAAGGCGCGAGTATAAGATGCTCCGCATCTAAAAAGTGTGCATGCTACAAATGATGTTTTGTGCACAATACTCCTCAAGGCCTGTCCGACAACAGATACCCTACCGACAACAGATACCACTTCGTCCGTCAATGTTCGTCGGTAGGAAACCACTTTTCAAACATAAATCGTTGTTAGCTTTTTTGAGAGAAGTTCGTACTTTTCGTATCATATACCCGGGCATTCCGTAGCATGACCTCCCCAGAGAGGTCTCCGCTGCGGTGGCTACACTCAACAAAGCACTTGCCTCACGGCCCTCTGACGCAAGGGTGTGAACTATCGAGACACTTGTGCTAATGCCATACATGTCCACCATGGTTTTTATTATTACAAACTTTCGTAATTAATAAACACCACACATTTTTCATGGGATGGTTATGATTTTATTACTTGTATGTTTTTACCCACCTTAGGGCGAAGAATTTTAAGGCCCTTATACAGCCGCTAATCACAATCATTGTCCACATCTCTTGTCCCATGAACTGACGCTCTTGGCCATCAAATGGCCCTCGCGCCACAAAGTACCAAACATCATCATCACCAAGGCCTGTCTCTAAGGCCCTATCTATTCTCAAGCCGCACTACTTCCCCGTACCTGGCAGAAGGTCTTAGTCGTTCGCCCCTCTCACTGAAATAGCCAGTGAGAGAGAAGTGGGAAGCCATCAGCCATGTTCGGTGTGCTCATGCAGCTCGAGGGTACACATGGCCCAACCCTTGTGGGGTCTCAAAATGGAGAGCGCCACGCTCTTGGAGTGAACGGACACAGTAGACGTGGTCGGAACGAACGAAACAACACACATTTATTTTACTATATACTTTTAGAATGATAATATTGTCAGCTGAATTAATATGCATTAATTGTGACCAACACGCTAGAACAAGTTTACACAATATTACAAAACACTCAGCAACAGAAACACACACAGAAGGCGGCTTCGCTAACGCCTGACTCAAAACGCGGCCAACTGCGGACGGCCCGTGGAGCCACCCACCGCAGACCCATCGTTAGGGACAACCGTTCGCACCAACCACCACCTGCCAAAGAGACCCGCTCATCCCCCGCAGGGGCGTCTGCGCAAGCAGGCGTTTGGTGTGTAGTGACACCAGGGACCCCCACGCTTAGCCGAGCGTGGCTGAGCCGTTTCCGGGGGAAAGGGGATCTAAGGATTGAGCCGACGCCGGGTGATGGGACCTTTAGGGCCTCCACCCCCCCCCCCCCCCGCCAGAGGCAACACACCCCTTTGGCCGTGGCTTCTCGTAGACGGCACCCCTGGGCTGACCCACTCAGGAAAAACCGGCAGCAGCCTTTTTTTCTATTTCTTTCTCTCCCCACATCTTCGTCTTTCTCTCAATTTTAATCTTTCCTGTCCTCTCTTCTCTTCAATTACGCCTAATTTTTCTGGCGGCCAAGGTTAACCTGGTGTACAGTGTCCAACCTTGGGTATGCTATATCGGGTTATACTAGCTTCGTACAACTGGCGTCTTGTTAAGTTTGGCCTAGAAATTCGTCTGGGCAGACGCCATCGTGCGTAAGCCGGTCCACTGTGGAGGCTCTCGATCCCTTCGGTGCCCAGTCTGACAGACGCTGTCGAAGATTTGAGCAATTATCCTGACCAGGCGGCAAGCAAAGGTGAGTTCCCGTCTTTCAATTGCGGACTCTTTTGTCGTCTCTTCGAGCAGAAGCGGTGACTGATGGCCTCGGCGACTTATCGGGCGACGGGGAAGCTGGCTTGACCGGCGCCAGAGCTGACGGCGGAGCGGTGCTTCTTTAATCCTAAGTCAAGTAGCCGACAGGCCGACTTCCTATGCCCGCCAGGAATTGTCCCTGCTGGCCGGAGGATGAGACGTCGTGTCGCCGCGACGCCACGACGAAAGAGGACAACAGGGACGGCGTCTTCCTGGAAGAGACCGCGGCGGCCACGGCAGATCGCCCCGCTAATTGAGCGAGCTGTGCGGCGGACCCTTTGAAGTATGCTGCCAGGATCGTGGGAACTCTCGACTAACGGCACACACACGACGAGGAAGAGCCCTGCTGGCGTTACCTTGCAGTGCAGTGTTCACAACTCAAAATTGGACGTTCATGTGGACCGTGCATGCTCGTCCCCCTCACCTGTTAAGTGTGTGTGATTGGTGTTCCACTCGGAGAGGAGGAGCCCGACAGTGCATAAAACGACGCCGCAGAGTGCTGGACGGCGCTCTGAACTATGTAACGTTCAACCACCACGCTCGTGGTTTGGGAAACCACTAACTTTTCCTTTCTGTAAATATGTGTAAATGGTACCATAAACCTGTTTTGTTCTCGTATCCTCCAGCGTTCTTCCTTCCGTCGACCCATAACAGTCTGTGATGCCTGCGGGTTTCTGCAGCGTCCCCGTGTTGGGCTCGATGGTGAGAGGCTGGCCTCACTACCGAAAGCAATAATTTTTATTGTTTCAACGTCTTTTCCACATCTTCACAATCGCCCTCTTTTAAATGAGAGCGCATCAATGTAAACTTACAGTTTCGTGCAAAGAACACTGAAAATTTCCCACAATTCCACATCATCCGCACCTAATGTCCCCACATAACAGCAAGATCAGTGTCACCTTTCTTAGTCTCAAAGTGTTTTACAGACACCTTTGGACCTGATTACAAAGGCACAACAATGGCCAGTGAAGACGTTCTTCTAAAAGTTAAGCAGAAGGGCCAATATGTCAAGTTAAACTCTCTAACACCTTCTGGTGCTACTCCTATATTTATAACACCCCACCATTCCTTGAAAACAGTCCGCGGTGTGATATCCGACAGTGGCCTCCTAAATCTCAGAAAGGCTGAACTTCTTGATGAATCAAAATGTCAGAATGTCATCCAAGTGCAAAAAATCGAAATTAGGCGCAATGAGCACGAAGTACCAACAAAGCACTTAATCCTCACCTTTAATACTGCCACACTCCCGGAACATATCCAGGCAGGCTACATAAAGATGCGCGTCCGACCATATATACGTAAACCTCGCAGGTGCTTCAAGTGTCAGAAGTTTGGCCACAGCTCACAGAGCTGCTGTGGCCGCGTGTCATGTGCAAAATGTGGGTCTCAAAAAATTATGAGGTCAACAAGTGCACCTCTGATCCACACTGTTCTAACTGTGACGGAGATCACCGTGGTTGCTCTCGCTCTTGCACTGCGTGTAACAGAGAGAAGGAGATTATAACACTAAAGGTCTACGAAAACATCTCATACAAAGAAGCACGAAACAGACTTTCATTGGTCATTGGCACAGCGGTACACGAGCAACCTGTACCCCCCGCAGAATCATCCACTCCTATAGCGGAAGCAGTCCTTGCTGCTCCGCCGCCAACAAGCATGCAGGCCTCTGGGTCTTCAGTTCCCGGGTCATCTGCCGAGGCAGAGAGCCCGAAGCCTCTCACACCCACACGCTGACACCACGAGCGGGCGTCCAGCGTCTCTGCCGAGACGATGAACAACGAAAAGTCTATCGGCGTCTCAGACGTCGAAAGATCGGCGTGACTCCAAGAGCTTCCCAAAAAGAAAAAAAAAAATCCCAAGCATTTCCCCGAGGGTGAACATGGTTATGTGCGAATGCACGGGGTGATGCTATGAGGGGTATTTATTAATTCGCACTATTATATTTACTAATCACACTATGGTGCCTTTATGGTGTAATGGTTCCTAGGAATCGCAATTTGATCACACGGGGGAGTTTACGTTAACTCACTGGTGAATGCCAACGGATTTTAACTTTACTCCCCCTCATAGCATCACCCCGTGCATTCACACTTAACCATGTTCACCCTCGGGGAAACGCTTGGGAGTTTTTTATGAGCGATTCTCACGGAGGAGCGAGCGAAGGGGGGGGGGGGGGGAAACGCGCGCAGCGGCGTTAAAGATATAAGGCGCGCTACTGACACCAATATCGGCGTCGCGTCCGTGGCTTATTCGGTAGAGCGTCGTGCTGCGGCCTGCCAAGTCCTCTTTCTTTTAAAGATAGAGAGAAGACTGCGGACGCCGCCGACGGCGGTGGATGGTTTGGGGTCGCTTATAAAGTGTATTCACACTTAAAAAAACGTATTAGGGGGCCTAAAACAGACTTCTAAGCTAAAATTGTCTACTTCGACGCACAGCACAAAAACTCACTTAAAGTGATGGCTACACAGATAATGCACTGAGACGCTAGGGGTCTTCTCAACAATCTCGATGACGATACAGAACTTTTACATAAGCACAATCAACGCCTCCTCTAGAAAGATGCCTGAGGAATGGCTCGCGCTCCCAGCGTAGTTGGCCTGCCTTCAGTTTTAAACAAGCTCCGTGCAGTGGCGCTCCCGACCGACACTATTATCACGGCGAAGGGGGGTATCAGCTAAGCGTTTTTCATCTGCGGCCCACAGGGGCGCGTCAGTCGAGAGTTGTTCGAGACCTGCAACTGTGCACTGCTGTTTTGGAGGCTATGCAAAGGGTTGCGTTGTTGCACCGTCCGCCACAGGTGACGCTAGCGACCGAGAACAATTTCAAAATGAAGGAGAGAAAGGGTGTGGCAGCTGTTTGTTTTTCTTGTGGCAGGCATGTTCCTGAGGAGGCGTTGGCACAATCCCAAGGTGCTGTGCATCCAAGAGACACATCTGAAGCCATCATGAACAAACTCTCTATGACAATATGCTATGTCTCGCAAGGTCCGGGATGAGGCAGCTGTTTCGTCTGGTGGTGTTGGTAAAGTAGTAGAACAATTCGTGCCTTGCCAACCTCTTAAGGCTGGTGCACACCGGCGACTAGCAGCGGTCACGCGTCCATTCGCGACTGGCGACCAAAAAGCGACTGATGTTCACATCGGCAGCAGCTGCATGCGATTGACCGGAAGTCGCAAAACTGGAGAGTCACGTCCGGATCTCGTTATCAGCGAGAACTCTGGAGAACGGTGCCGATCAGCTGATCGCCGGCAGCTAAGTTAGCGGAGCAAGTGAGCGCGCTGCATTTATTGTTTTCGTCTGTTCTCGCACAGCATTCGAGCAGCGTCAAAGAGTTCGATTCAAGCGAAGAACAAGAGAATGTCATGGTGCTGGTGCGCTGTACCATGGTGTCAGCGCTGGCAGCACAGATGCTTTCAAAGAAAAAAAAAAGCCGGTGGTGGGTGTGACCGTCCCTTCGATCGCGAGAGTTGACCGGCTATGCAAGAGGCCTACCTCCCGAGCTGCGCTGAGACAACGAGGAGTATTTCCGAGAGTCGTACGTATTCAGAAACGCCCTTGAATTTATCTTGACTTGCCACAGCCTCCATTGCAGCACAAATGCGTGTTTAACGCGGTGTCTTAAGTTGTTGCCAAGGCATGAAGCACAAACGCGTTCCAAACGCGCTGCATTGAAGGCGGTGACAAGTAAAGCTCAAGACAAAAAAAAAACGATTCTGAATACGAGGGAAAGTTAGTGCACAATTTATTTCTCTTTACTTTAATGGTGTTAAGCTTCTTACGAATGCCGCCACATAAATTCGACACTTTGCTCGAGCTGCTACGCCCCGACCCCTCCAAGCCAAGTATTCCGTGGTTACCATGGTGCCACAGACCTAGATGAACGGACTCGTTTGTATCTGGTGGCAAGAGGCCAGAACAATAAAAAACCAAAAATTGAGCATCGCTGCTTGGTTCCAGCAGCCTCGCGACTGCAGTCACACGACTGAAAAATCGAGCAGAAAGCGACTACTAAAGCAGTCGCTTTGCGACCGTGTGCGACCGTTCGCGACTGTTTGCGACCAGTCGCAAATGGTCGCGCGACCGCTGCTAGTCACCGATGTGCACCAGCCTTTATTCTTCAGACGGCACTCGAAGCAGTGTCAGTCAGCGTCATTTTATTTGACAAATAAGTCAACGTGTGCTCACTATACATACCACCAAACTACAAACTTGATCGCACAGATTTCTCTCACCTCATTGATCAGCTGCTGGCACCCTACATTGTCGGTGATTTCAATGCTCACAGCACTCTATGAGAGGGACGCTCACTGTGATGCGAGAACCCGGCTGATTTCTCCTGTGTTTCTGAGCATGCCTCTTCTATAAAAAAAGTATTCACCACAAGTGATATTCACAAGTACAACATTCACCACAAGTGATATTCGTCGGTAGACTTGACATCTCTCTGCCCCGCCGCGGTGGTCTAGTGGCTAAGGTACTCGGCTGCTGAACCGCAGGGCACGGGTTCGAATCCCGGCTGCGGCGGCGGCATTTCCGATGGAGGCGGAAATGTTGTAGGCCTGTTTGCTCAGATCTGGGTGCACGTTAAAGAACCCCAGGTGGTCTAAATTTCCGGAGCCCTCCACTACGGCGTCTCTCATAATCATATAGTGGTTTGTGGACGTTAAACCCCACATATCAATCAATCATTGACATCTGTCTCTCTTCACAGAGTAAGAATGGAATGTAGTCAAGTATCCGTACGGCAGGGACCAATTTCCTGCTATGTAGACGACATCACATGACTTTCCTCCTCATATTCCCAAATGGAAGATAGCATCCGCTGACTGGGAGAAGTTTAAGAAATCAACCCTTATACCTCATGACTTTATCGCAAATCGTGACATCGATTGCGCAGTAGCATTCTTTAGTGCATTTATTCTTGATGCTGCTGAAAAATGTATCCCGCAAACAAATGGTCACCCGTGTCAACGACGTGTTCCCTGGTGGAACGGGTACTGTAGGGATGCGCGTAAGAAACAAAATAAAGCGTGGGGTGTCGTGCACGCCGATATCCGAATGTAGAAAAACCCGTTGAGTTAAAAAAAGTGAAATCACTGGGTAGGTGAACACCACGTCAGGCAAGAAGAGAAAGTTGGGTTAAGTTTCCCTCTAGCATTAACTCGTACACCCATAAAAAAAGTCAGGAGTGGCCTCAGAAGTTTTAAGGGGCAGCAAGCACATCCCCTGCCTTTGGTGAGTCAAGGAAACACACTAGAGCACCACACCAACAGCCATGAAAAGCACTTTGAGCGCATTTTCAGTTTCGTGCATTACTCAAGATCTTTTTTAAAATATAAAGAAATGACAGAATGCAGAACATTTGAGTCGAAGTGTAAAACAAACCAACAATATAAAACTCTATTTAATATTGCTGAACTTAGGTCGGCCTTGAATTCATGCCACAGCACAGCGCCGGAACCCGACAGAACTATGTATGACATGCTCAAACAGCTTCAGGATGACACAGAGATCACTTTACTTGTCCTGTACAACACTATCTGGGCTGCCGGGTACCTGCCATTCACGTGGATTGAGGCCATTGTTGTTCCAATTGTAAAGGAAGGCAAGGACCCCTCTTCAGTTACAAGTTACCGTCCAATAGCCCTTACAAGCTTCTTGTGCAACGTGTTCGAGAAAATGATGAACAAAATACTTATGCATTTTCTAGAAACCAACAGTTGCTTGACCCTTTTCAGTGTGATTTTAGAGTGGGCCGGTCTACTACGGACCTTCTCGTACGCATTGAAGCATATATCCGCCATGCGTTTTTCGACAAACAGTACTGTCTCTGTGTGCTTCTCGATGTGGAAAAAGCAAACAACACCACATGGTGCAACGGCATCCTTAGAGATCTGTCAGACATCGGTATTCATGGCAATATGTTGAATATCATGAAGAGCTACTTATCCGAGCAAACAATCCGTGTTCGTGTTGGGAATGTCTTATCCAGGCCATTTATTCGGAAAATGGGAGTACCACAAAGTGATGTCGTGTGTTGCACCCTTTTTATTATAAAAATAAACTCATTACGACTCTGAATCCCACATACCACTTTCTATTCCACATATGTGGATGATATCCAGGTAGGCTTTAGGTCATGTAATCTTACAGAGTGTGGCATGTTCAGCTTTATCTGAGCAAAGTGTCTATGTGGGCTGACGGAAACGGGTTCAGGTTAAATCCAGAGAAGAGCACCTGTGTACTCTTTTCTAGAAAGATAGGCATTCACCCAAATCCTGAAATTGACTTGCGTGGCCAGCGGTTACCTGTAGAGGCCAAGCATAAATTTCTAGGCCTTATTCTAGATTCTAAACTCACATTTACATCCCACATCAAGTATATTAAAAATAAGTCTGTAAGAAAAAAGATCTTTCTGAAAGTTCTCTCAATCACATTGTGGGGGAGTGACCGAAATGGTCCGATCAATCTCTATAAAAGCCTCATATGCACGCGCCTGGATTACGGGGCAACATTATACCATTCTGTTACTCTAAGTGTATTGAAAATGCTTGACCCGGTCCACCATTTGGGCATCCATCTGTCTACGGGTGCTCTTCGCACTATTCTCGTGGAGAGTTTGTATGTCGAGTTCAATGAGTGGCCATTGCACTTGCAAAGAGCATACATGCCTTTTATATAATATTTAAAAATGAATTCAGACAAATAATCCTTTCACACACAACTATCAATGACTTGTCGCGTTGTACGCTTTTCGAGAACCTTCCTTCATTTCAACAGGCCTACTCACTTCGTGTGAGGAGCCTCACTGAAGAAACTGGTGTGCCACTTCTTGAACACCGTCTGATGGCTCCTCCTCCACGTCTGCCGCCGTGGCAGTGGCAGCTCCTACACTATGATACCTCCTTTGTAGAAGTTACGAAGCATGAGCCTACATGTACACACTCATTATCTTGAACTGCGGCACAAATACAATTGCCCTGAATTCTTTACGGATGCTTCTAAGTCTCATAGTGGAGTGTCCTATATATGCTGCCGTTGGTTTATCCTTTTCAGATTCTGGCATTCTCCTCCCTAGTTCAAGAACATCCACAGCAGAAGCCTACGCAATACTTGTGGCTTCTAAACACATAGAGAAATTCAAATTGTAACGTGCAGTAATATTCGCTGATTCTCTGAGCGTCATAAAAGCATTGTAAACCCTAAAAATATAGAAAATTCTTTATTTTGATGTTTTACTCTCTTTTATACACCAATTACTCCCTCAAAAAACAAGTTGTATTTTGCGCCCCGCCGCGGTGGTCCAGTGGCTGAGGAACTTGGCCGCTGACCCGCAGGTCGCGGGATCGAATCCCGGCTGTGGTGGCTGCATTTCCGATGGAGGCGGAAATGTTGTAGGCCCGTGTGCTCAGATTTGGGTGCACGTTAAAGAACCCCAGGTGGTCGAAATTTCCGGAGCTCTCCACTACGGCGTCTCTCTTAATCATAGCGTGGTTTTGTGACGTTAAACCCCACAAATCAAGTTGTATTTTGCTGGGTGTCAGGGCACTGTGAAATCCGGAAAAATGTGTTGGCAGACCAATTGGCCGCCTCAGCTCACGACAACGCTAACACAAATACATCTATGGCTGTCGCTGCGTTAGAACTGAAACACCTCTTAAAACAACAGCTGAGGGCGTGTTGGCAGCTTTCATGAGATAAGCAAACATCAAATAAATTACATGTTATCAAACCGAGCCTTGGAACTTGGCCGCCAGTATGAAGATCACGCCACACTTAAGTAACACAAGGCTATATACAAATAGGACATGCCCACAGCACTCATTCATACCGCTTTTGTCCGGTGGTGATCCTCCCGTGTGTGACAGATGCGGCGACCCACTCATCCTGCTTCACATTTTAAATAATTGCAACGAATTGGATGCTCTTAGACAAGAACAATTCCTGCTTCTCCACTGACATCAAATACCTCTTCATCCGTCAATGTTCATATGTAAAGAGCCACTTCTTAAGTCAAAATCATTGCTCGCATTTTTAAGAAGTATAAATGTCCCGCCGGGTTAGCCTAGTGGCTAAGAAAAAAAAGGTGGCCTAGCGGCTAAGGTACAGCCTAGGGCTAAGGCTGCTGACCCGCAGGTCACGCGAATGAATCCCGGCTGCAGCGGCTGCATTTTCGATGGAGGCGAAAACGCTGTAGGCCCGTGTGCTCAGATTTGTGTGCACGTTAAAGAACCCCAGGTGGTCAAAATTTCTGGAGCCCTCCACTACGGCGTCTCTCATAATCATATGGTGGTTTTGCG
The DNA here is from genome assembly GCF_043290135.1 of Rhipicephalus microplus. Taxonomy (NCBI): domain Eukaryota; kingdom Metazoa; phylum Arthropoda; class Arachnida; order Ixodida; family Ixodidae; genus Rhipicephalus; species Rhipicephalus microplus. The sequence continues at coordinate 97,628,459 of NC_134710.1, forward strand.
ACGTTAAACACCACATATCAAAATAAACGATATAAAAAGTTTTTACGTCATCTTTCCACGCAATCCATAGCTCGACCAACGAGTGGAGGTTGCTGCTGCGATAACTACAATAAAAAGCAACTGCCTCGTGGCCATTGGACACAAGGGTTGTTGATAAGGCATTCATGCTGTTTTCCTTCCATGATTTTATTACTACGATCACTTGTCATTCAGTCTCACTCCAAGCGTCACGTCATTCTCCTGATTTCAGTATCTATGTGTTTTATCCGCTTTAGGGTGTGGAATTTTAGGCCACTATACAGTCACGTAGCATTATCATAGCCCGCATACCTACACACCTTAGTAATACACCATCAAATTTTACAATTTTTGCTATTTTTCATGGCACTTTTTGGCCAAACATGGCTTTTGCGCCAATAATAATAATAATAATAATAATAATAATAATAATAATAATAATAATAATAATAATAATAATAATAAAGACCCGCTCAACTCTTCCGTGCCACCACCATGGCTTGCCGCCAGGCGTCCCTGCCAGCGCCACCGTTCTAATCACGATAATGATGGTGGTGATGAATGCTCGCGAGCACCACGCCACCTACCGCTCGGTAATTCTGAACCCAAAATGCTTCCGATGCGCGAAACACATGAGCCATGAGGCAGAAATCACTTAACAGGGGGCGTTAGTGGCCCCACACCCTACATTTCCTCAAGCCACACAAGAATGGGTTCAACGCTTTGTGCGCCAAAGACGGTCTCGGTGATCCTCCGAGAACTATTCTTCCGGTGGTCCTCCTAGAAACTTTAGACAAAAGTTCATTTCAAAGTGTAACCAAGCTTGTTTTGGAGTTTTTTCTTCTTTACGCGAATAGCTTTCAGTTCAGAACGAAAGAATGTGGAAATAGAATTCTTATACTTTCTGCCATTCTTTGCAGATGCCTTGCTACGATCGACAGTAACGCAACTGTTCGAAAGGAAGCTTATGATGCAGCTGACGAAGAAGTTTCGGTGCTGGATAATAAAGGTATGTATTATTTTTAGTGTAGCTCATACCTTAAGCTCCCCTCTTTTAAATAACGGTAGCACAGAGAACAGATATACACATCTGATGCCTCAAAAGAAAAGCTTTCTTCGCTTTGTGAAGTAATAATTCACTAGACGTTAGATGAAACAAACATTTCCACAGAACATTAACAGCCTGCTTCACTGTAAAAATAAAAAAAACAATTAGATTTAAATAGGAACGTTTACTGCCATCTATATTGCTGATTTGGGACTGCACTAGCTTTGGTATATTATTAGCGTGCTGCGCTAATTCGCCCCTAAAGAAACCTTGTAGTTATAGCGACTTAATTAGGGTTGGAGGGAAGAATTTCATCGAGGTCGAGCTTCCAACACCCTGCGTATGGCGCAAATGTATGGTGGACTATAAAAGAAAGTGGGACGTGAAAACACGAAACAACAAAACTAACTGGACTACACAAACACCATTAGCGGCCTCTGTGCTCTTTGTTTCTTTCCGTGGTGTTCCTCCATCTACACCTTAGCTTATTTCTCGATGAGTCGCGACTAGTTTATATTTTGCTCGATCTATGCATGATGCATGCATCTGTGTGTGAATGCGACGAGCAGTTACCGTACGATTGTGTGAGGAGGAAATCAGTAACTTCAATTTACTCCGAACGTTTTCTTCTTTAGCTTCAGTGGTTTACATTAACCTCTTGAGCACAGCCACCTAATCAATCACGAGTGAACGTCTTCAGCCCGACCTCCATGCTTCATTGCGTATATGATGCATCTGAAATTGCGCTAACTGACATTTATGTAAGGCTAGTTCCCACTTATGCCAATAAAATGATTAAACAGCAATGCGGCAAACACAGCAGCACACGCACACTCTCAACAAGCACTGCTCTCAGCGAGCTCCTGTGAAATTGTCTTTTCCCTTCGTTGGGGGACTCTTTCTATTCTCGGACACGCATCATGGTTCCCGTTTACATACCTAAAATGGTTTTACGACTATTATACAGGCTCTATATCCGCAACATTTTATGCGACAATTGTCTCTCGAGTCGTCGCGGTTACAGTCTACCAGTGTGCTCATGCCCTATTCTATTCTATGGTCGATGTGCTCATGCCCTACTCTATCCTGTGTCTCCTACCCAGGGCTGCCAACTCCATCAAGCGGGCCGTTCGGTTCCAACCATGACGAAGGCGTGTCTTACGTTCGAGAGACCGCATTCATCGCTGGACACCTGCCCTGCCACACGACCGACATGTACTACACGCTACCGCAGCTATACAGCCGCCACAACGGCATACGGTTGCAGAACTTCTCTCGTGAGGTGATGTGAGTGCTGCAGCGAGAGGTCGTCCACATGGGCCTCGCCGAACTCCAGGAGGTGGTCGGCTTCGTGAGGGTGGCATCTGCAAGCAGATGCCACCCTTTCCTTTACTCATGAATGGCACACTGTACCAGCTGATGACCCGAAAGCAGTTGCTGAAAAGCGAGATGTTCTTTGACCGGCGCATCACAGAGTGGTCAGGATTTAACATGCTTCACGGGCAGCTTTGGGAGCAGATGGTGAAAATTCCCTGTATAACCGATGTACTACTCCCATTTTTTAACGGCTTCAAACTGAACTTGTCCGACTTCACAGCATACAACCTAGGCCGACTGCTGCAATTCACGCAAAGCCACGAAGCTAACAACTTCCCTCTATTAGGTCGTGTCAGCCTCATCTTGACAGGCCAAGAGGACATCCTGCCACTAGGCCTACAGCGAGTGTCTAGTGATCGCACCCTAGGAGTCTCACTCAGCGACTTTGAATGTATTCTCCCTGGAGCGAGCCGAGCTTGGCCTTGAACTAGGTGGGACCGGACTGAAGACACTGGCTTCGTGTCTGTTTCACCTGTACGCTGCAGGCGCCAGTACTGAGAGCCAGGTTTTAGGAGACCTGGAGTTGAAAGATCTGCTCACATTGATCCCGCCACATCAACTGTCGTTTATGAAAGACACCACTTTCGAGGGGGTTCTGCGACTCAATGTCTCCTTTAACACACTGAAAGTGCCAAGAAGGGGCAATCTCCTCAGCTTCGGTGAAACGTCTTGGCACTGACTGAAATGCTTCTTCAAGTTTGTCAGCTGAGTGACGCCTTTGGAGGAGATTGCTTCTTGAAACTTCCTCATGCTCCATGAACTTGAGCTGAACGGAATGGAGTTCATGTGAAACATTGCACTGGGATCATTTATGACATAGTTTCACGCCTGGTATAAACATTATCCAGGGAATAAATCACGGCCTAGGCTGCTCCATTTTCTAAAATATTCACTGATGTCTTGAACTGTGGGAAAACTTCCTTTTATATTTAAATTGGGAGGTTATCAGTGGTCTTTAAGAGAGTCCCTACGCTTCGGTATACGCTGGTCAATATTCTTGCTAGGAGATTCCTGTGCATCTATTGCACAAGCATGTAGAGCTGTTTGGAGGCGAGTTAGGTAATATCTGTGCGCGGGTGTTTATGAGAAGGCGGTTTATTTGACTCGTTTTTTTAGCGGATAACTCTAACAGATCTTACGGTCTTATGTTATCCGTCTTTAAACTTGAACTTTAGTTTTCTCTGCTAAAAGTGAACTTACAAAAATGACAGTTATGGCATTAGAGTTCACAGTGTGGAGAGTAAGTACAGCGGGAGAGAACACACGAAACAACGCTACAAACAAAGTGGAGCGCTGACTTCACGCAGAACTTTATTGTGAAAAACAGAATTTATGAAAACGACAGCATGTGATAAAAAACACCCCCTATCCAAAAACTCGAAGTTGACATGAGCAACCACTCGAAACCAATAAATCGGGGACAAGAATTGCTTGTTCTTGACAATAAAGTTCAGTTGGGAGTCAGCGCTCGTCTCCATTCATATTGTGGTCCCGTGTCTTCCCTTGCGCTGTATTTACCCTAAAAAATAAAATACCGACGAGCTCGTACCCCCCCCCCCCCCCCTTTGCTTCAAAGTGCAGTTTGTCAAATAAAAAAATTTATTTTGTTATCATTAGTGTCCGTTCAAGTGTGTGGTAAATCCCTGCAACTCTGCTCTTACTTAACGAGTTGCAAAAAGTTTAACGGCACTCTCTCTGTTCATGAGAAAACAAGTTCCATTAAAGTATGCCTAGCAGTATGAATTATATCGAGCCTGGAACTACAGCATCTCGCAAACATTGACTCGCTTCGGCACATTAAAGCTCATGAAACGAAACCAAACCGTTTTCGCGCTGCTTACAACTTTGTTCGAGGCACAAACATTACCTTGTTATTATAATAGAAGAAAATTAAAAAAAATGAATGTTTCTATTGTTACAAGATTGTCTGAAATATATACAGGATGTATTTACAGGCTATACAACAGGCACAGTCAAAAGCGTCCAAGTGGCTGACCAACACAATCATCCGACAGCCTTGTTCTTGTTCTGGTTCACCTGTTGCCGGCAACGCATACCCACTGTGGGGGATTGGCCAAGAGTTGAGTGATTTTATAAAATTATGTGCAGTTTTAGAATAATAGAGCTTGTATAATAAAACGATTACAGATTGCCAAGGAAGTCATGGTGCTTTATCTAATACATATACTTATTTAAATTAAAAAGAGAAAAACTTTTTCCTTAAAAAAGCAATACCCTGACTTTTTATACGTATATACGGTTGTAGACACGTTTGGATAATAACCTGATTACTTATTCAACCGATTAGTTTTTTTAATGTAGTTCCTGACAACCGCGCATACCTTCGCACTGGATAACTCAGAAATATAGGCCCTAAAAGACAAAATTATAGGCACAGACAAATCCATACCCATATCAGGTAAAGCTATTTCTCCCTAGTGCAGTAAACCGACTGCAAGTGGCGTGTGTCGGCACATTTTGAAACTTTGACTAAATAGCTGGGGCGCACTGTTTATACTCGTGTAAAAGCTGACGCCGCATCCGAGAATAATAGAAGAAGAAGGGTGTTTGAATCACAAGTGAAAAGGCTTTTTTATTTGACTTCTTAGTGTCTGTATTTTTGTATCGATACCTCGAGAAAATGTATTTGCATCTTATAGTAGTGAAATACATTTAAAATTTATCAAGTATAACGCGATACTGCACAGGACACGGGTATCTCGTTGCTGTTTCCTTTTTCGTAAATAAGGTGACCTGTTTTCGTAACAAGCAACAAAAGATCTTTAAGCTGAGCCAAGAAAAGGCACGTGGCTGTCGACGAGTGGCGGGAAAGGGTTCCTCAACCCACAGAATGGCTCATGGGCCTAAGCTCCCGATGTCGTGAAGGTAGATTTGCCCAAGCAGTGATTTTACACTCTCCCGACAAAGTCGTGGTCTCTCTAAGCTGCTCTTTTTCTCGAGCGCCATGACATTTCGCGACTCTAGTAAGACCGAACAGATGTTGTCTAAAAGAAAGTCTATTTGAGAAGTTACACGCTGTTGCTTGAGCGAATTTTAACGGAACCTCCTCATAAAGGCAGATCTAGTGTCTAGAATAAATGTATACTTTTTCCTAATTCCGTCGTGTTCGTTAATGATTGAAGCAGAAGACTTGATTTGAAAGTTTTAATGAAGTGAAATATAATTACATCGTTATCTTGCGCCCAATTAATGTCATTTTGCTGCATCAACCTTCCCGAAATCAATAAAGTATTCTAGTATTAGTATTGTTGTATTTGTATTCCGGAACATTTTTTTTGTCTTTTTGTTTAGCGGTTTCGAAACTATCCCTGTACGACAGAGACATATGTATGTCAGTATTTGCTGTAGGATTCTAGTGCATGTGTACAAAATCTGCATTCCGGACTTGTTTACTGTGTATTTGGCCCAGCCTTGTTGCCAGCCAAGTATTCTACCACAGAGCCTCGCCTGTACTCGAAACTACTTCGGAAAAACATATGCTCTGGTAACGTCAATTGTGGTTCCCCAGTTCACAATCCGACTTTGACATAATGTAACAACCTTTACATACATATTCTTATATAACTCAGCACAATATAGCAATGTGTTGCTGAATATTGTAGGGTTACACCCACTACCACAATATTTATTCCTATTTATTTATTTATTTATTTATTTATTCATTTATTTATTTTACCCTCATGGTTTTCACATTACAAAGGGAGGGGCATGTTAAATGTTATAAATGGGAAACAACACTGTATCAATTAATAGAAGAGCAAAATTTCAATTCACAGAAATATACAAAAATAGATTACATATCAACTACGTCAACTAAAAACAATGTAGCAGTAGTGATATTGGGGATAGTGCACGGTCAAGAACAAAAGTGAAGCACAGCAACCAACAAACACCGGAGAAAGACCGGAGAGAGAAAAGAAAGGCAATATATATATATATATATATATATATATATATATAAATAAATATATATATATATATATATATATATATGTATATCTATATAAAGGTAAATAGCCGACCGACCCATTTAACGGGAATTCCTTCCTTTACGCCCGCCGCCCGCCGACCGACCCATTACGGGGAAACCCCTTTCTTTATGCACGCCGTCACGGACCCTCCCGGACCCTCCCGGCATCGCGGCGACAAACTTGGGTGGCCCGACACACGTCAAGAACTGAAAAGCACGTGATATGAACCGTATGTGGATGTAGACGGACAGTTAGCTTCGTTCTCAGTGTTGACAGTGGTTCTTCTTCTTTTTTACTTTCTTTCTTTTCTTTGTTTTTCTTTTCCGTCTTTTTTCTCCCCCTCCTTTTTTTTCCTTTTTCTAGTTCCCTCTCACTCTCGCAAACATTTTCCAGGCGAGAGGGACGCGGCAGCAACGAAGTTTGGAAGCTCATGTCAGTATGACTCATCCCCTGATCAAGGTAGGACCCCTCCCGGGGCTGTTGGGAGGTAAATGTGTTTATCCTTGTTGGCAACGCTCCCGTTGTGCCATATCTAATACCTACATATTAAAATAGAGGTGTTGTACGTCGAGAAGGGTTCAGACGTAGCTCATTAATTCATTACAATTACTCCCCGCGAAATAAGGAGCCATCCTGGCGACCTATGGACAAGTAAACACGGGAGGGTCGTAGCAGGGCTTAAGTCTCGAGACGTGGACAATTTCCTGGCCACGACGACGTTGGTCAGAAGATGGTTCCAGTGGCTCGATGAGGTAATTCACCGGTGACGTTTTTTGTAGCACACGATATGGGCCGTGATACTTGGGGACCAACTTGGTAGAAAGGCCAGGTGTAGCAGAAGGAACATGCAGCCAGACGAGTGAACCTGCATCGTAGGAAGTAGTGTTATTTGATGCGTCATGGTGGTGCTTTTGGCGTCCTTGGTCTTGGGTTGTGAATGATCTTGCCAGTTGGCGGCATTCCTCAGCGTATGTAGCGGCTTGAGACAAAGTCGTGGACTCTGAGGAGTCAGGTTTGTACGAAAAAATGGTGTCCATAGTGCAAGAAGGTTCGCGTCCGTAAAGGAGAAAAAAAGGAGAGAACCCAGTAGTGCTTTGAATGGCGGTATTATAAGCGAACGTGATAAACGGGAGCATTCGGTCCCAATTGGAGTGGTCTGACGAGATATACATAGACAGCATGTCACCAAGGGTGCGGTTGAAGCGCTCTGTCATTCCATTGGTCTGGGGATGATAGGCGCTTGTAGTGCGGTGAACGACGTGGCACTCACGCAGCAATGCTGTGATGACGTCTGACAAGAATACGCGACCACGATCGCTCAGTAACTCCCGAGGTGCTCCATGACGTAACACGATGTTGTGAAGAACGAAAGTCGCAACGTCTTTTGCTGTAGACGAGGGAAGGGATGAAGTTTCGGCATACCGCGTGAGATGGTCGACGGCAACTATGATCCAGCGGTTACCGTCAGCAGTGTTGGGAAGGGGACCATAGATATTGATGCCGACGCGGTCGAATGGTCGGGATGGGCATGGTAAGGGTAGCAAGGTACCGCTGGCGTGACAAGGGGGAGTTTTTCGTCTCTGGCACGTCGAGCAGGCCCGAACGTATTGTCGTATAAAACGGTACATGCCACGCCAGTAATATCGGAGACGTATGCGAGAATAAGTCTTCAGGAAACCTGCGTGGCCACATTGGGGGTCATCATGAAACGTGGAACAAATTTCGGATCGCAGATGACGTGGAATCACGAGTAGCCACTGACGTCCACCGGGTGCGTAGTTGCGTCGGTACAGCACGTCGTCGCGAGTGGCGAAGTGCTCCACTTGCCGACGCAACGTGCGAGAAGGGGGGGAAGCCGTCCGCCCAGCCAGGATGTCTAGAATCGAAGCAACCCACGGGTCCTTGCGTTGCTCTGATGGCATGTCGGCGATGGTGACGGCAGTGGCATCACAGGTTAGACTTTCGCAGCAGTCCGGGTCAGGGGGTAGAGGCGAACGGGATAGGGCGTCTGCGTCCGAATGTTTCCGGCCGGAGCGATAGACCACGCGAATATTATATTCTTGGAGGCGTAATGCCCATCGGGCGAGGCGACCGCTCGGATCCTTCAATGACGACAACCAGCAGAGGGCGTGGTGGTCAGTCACGACGTCAAAAGGGCGCCCGTACACGTAAGGTCGAAATTTTTCTATCGCCCAAATAATGGCAAGGCATTCCTTTTCAGTGACAGAATAGTTGCTTTCGGCTTTGCTAAGAGTTCGGCTTGCGTAGGCAACCACGTACTCTTGGAAGCCGTCTTTCTTTTGTGCAAGAATAGCGCCTAGCCCGACACCACTAGCGTCGGTGTGGATCTCTGTGGGTGCCGATGGGTCGTAGTGTCGCAGAATAGGCGGCGACGTGAGGAGGCGGCGCAGTTCATTGAAAGAGTCGTCACAGGTGGCAGACCAGGCTGAAAGGTCTCTGGAGCCGGCGAGGAGCTTGGTCAAAGGAGCGATGATCGTCGCGAAATTGCGGACGAAGCGCCGGAAGTAAGAGCAAAGGCCTATGAAGCTTCGGAGCTCTTTCATGGTGGTCGGTTTGGGAAACGCTGAAACTGCTGTAAGTTTGGCAGGGTCAGGAAAAATGCCGTCTTTTGAAACCACGTGGCCAAGGATCGTAAGCTTTCGAGCGGCGAAATTGCACTTCTTCAGATTCAGTTGCAGCCCCGCGGCAGAGATACACGCGAGGACTTTCTCGAGGCGGGTTAAATGGGTTGCAAAATCAGCTGAAAAGACGACAATATCATCTAAATAACAAAGGCAAACGTTCCATTTGAGGCCTCGAAGGATAGAGTCCATCATCCGCTCGAAAGTAGCTGGCGCGTTGCAGAGGCCGAAGGGCATGACTGTGAATTCGTAAAGCCCGTCGGGCGTGATGAAAGCAGTTTTTTCGCGATCGGCCTCTGCCATGGGTACCTGCCAGTATCCAGAGCGGAGATCTAAAGAAGAGAAAAATTCGGCTCCCCGTAGGCAGTCCAAGGCATCGTCAATGCGTGGCAGCGGATAAACATCCTTGCGCGTGATTCGGTTGAGACGCTGGTAGTCCACGCAAAACCTGATGGATCCGTCCTTCTTCTTCACCAACACAACTGGAGAGGCCCAGGGACTGCTTGACGGTTCTATTATGCCACGTGTCAGCATGTCGTCAACCTGTTCATTGATGGCACGGCGTTCAGTAGTTGACACACGATATGGACGCTGCCGTAATGGCGTCTCTTGACCGGTATCTATACGGTGAACAACAGATGACGCTCGACCTAAGGAAGGCTGATTGTGGTCAAACGAGGCTCGAAAACGCTGTAGGAGCTTGATCAGCTGTTTCTGCTGCCCAGGCGTGAGGTTACAATCGATGGACTTGCGGAATACATCCATAAGTTCATTAGCGTCAGTTGCGGGTGTAATGGCACAAGTCGGTAGAAATGGCTTGTCTGGATAGGTCGGGTCTTCGAAAATACAATTTAAGGTCTCGAGGCTTCCCAGACACTCACCGCGTAGCAGGATGTACGGGCAAGCAGAAACGTTGCACGCATAAAGTACCGCCGAACCATTGGAAAAGTTGATGACGGCAAACGGGAGGACGATGGTTCGGTGTTGCACCCTAGCTATAGTTGGTTGGAACAGGAGCGTCGAGTTAGTGGCAGCAGGGGAAAACACAGGCACTAGGACGGCGGACAACGGCGCGATGCGGACGTCAGCTGCGGCAAACACTTTCGAGGGACTGTGGTGGTCGATATCAAGGCACGGATTCGTCAACGTGAGTTCAGCACGAGCGCAGTCGACGAGGGCCTGATGGGTAGAAAGGAAATCCCATCCTAGTATGACGTCGTAAGATGAACGTGGGAGAACAACAAAGTTGACGGCGTACCAAACATCTTGAATAAGAACGCGTGCTGTGCACTGAGCTGTCGGCGCGATGAAATGGGAGGTGGCTGTACGCAGAGCAAGATTCGTAAGTGGCGTTGTAACTTTTCTCAAATCGCGACACAGTTTTTCACTAATTACAGAAACGACGGCGCCTGTGTCGACAAGTGCACGTACAGTAACACCTTCTACTAGCACATCAATTTCGTTGGTCGGACAAAGAGGAGGCCTTAGAAAGTTCGACGACGACGCAGTTCTTGCCTCCGGAACTGCGGCTGTCAGTTTTCCTCTCGAGCGGGGCTCGTGCGCCGAAGCATCGGGGAGACCGATCGGCGACGGGGTGGTAATGACCGGCGAGAATCGACGGGGCGTCGTGGGGACAATGAGTCGGTGCTAGAAGAAGATGGTCGCTGGGGATTCTGGGCAGCCTGGTAATTTGCAGAATTCCCATGGTCTGGAGGCTGGAAGTTGCGACGGCGGCAGTAGCGTGCTATATGTCCCACGAAACCGCATGCGAAACAGATGGGTCGATTATCCGAGGTGCGCCATGGGTTAACGACAGAAGGTGCAGGGGGCGAAACGGGATGGGGTGCCGTGTATGTAGGCAGCGTCGTAGGGTAGGAGGACCCGGTGCCCCGGTATGCGCCAGAGACAGGTGGGGCTGGGGGTCTAGCAACGACGGCAGCGTAGGTCAGCGGCGTAGGGACAGGTGGCGATGGAGGCAGTGCTTGCGTGACCTGTGTCTCAATGACCTGGCGTAGATGTGGGTCTAACGAGGTCACTGGCGCGGATGCTTCGGCCACAAGAGAAAGCTGACGCGCAACTTCCTCACGAATGAATTGTTTGATTTGGGGCAGTAAGACGGTGTGATCAGCAGCGACGTCGTGTACGAGGGCGGAAACTTCAGCCGTATCTTCTGCGGCCCTGCGCGTCGAGACACGCTGCTTACGCAACTCGTCGTACTCCTGACAGAGCTGGACAACATCGGTGACGGTCTGTGGATTCCTGGCGACGAGCATCTGGAAGGTGTCGTCGTCAACTCCTTTGATCATGTGCTTGATTTTGTCGCGTTCGGTTAGAGATTCATCGACGCGCTTGCAAAGGGACAAGACATCTTCAATGTAACTCGTAAAGGTCTCGTCCCTGCGCTGGACTCGACTACGGAGACGCTGTTCCGCGCGAAGCCGGCGCACGGCGGGACGGCCGAAGACCGCGGAGATGGTGGTCTTGAAGGCGGACCAGTTGGTAATTTCGCCTTCGTGGTTCTTGAACCAGAGGCTGGCCACATCATCGAGGTAAAAGCGCACGTTTGTGAGCTGGTCGCAGGCGTTCCACTTGTTGGAAGCGCTTACGATTTCGTACTCGACGAGCCAGTCCTCGACGTCTTGTTCATCGTTGCCGCGAAAAATTGGTGGGTCGCATTGCCGAGGCGCGCCAGTACAGTAGACTGTCGTTGGTAAGGCAGCTTGAGAAGGGCCAGGAGCAGTCATGGTGAACGGTGAGGGTAGCGTCCGATTGCGAAGTTCCAGGTTGATGGGAACCCCGGCACCTCCACCACTTAAAATAGAGGTGTTGTACGTCGAGAAGGGTTCAGACGTAGCTTGGCAAAATGTCCTTTATCAGGCAGGTCTGGCTAATGGCGAGCGGCGTGCGCGAGCTACTACTGCAGCCACCGATCATCATCGTCTTCTTCGTTGCCAGCAGAGCGTCCGTTACACAGATTTATTAATTCATTACAATATATATATATATATATATATATATATATATATATATATATATATATATACATATATATATGAAGGTATGAGATATGGCACAGCGGGAGGTAACTCATGAGTTATACTCATCAAAGGATGAGTATAACTCATCCCCTGATGAAGGGAGGACCCCTCCCGAAACTGTTGGGAAATTAATATATTTATCCTTGTTGACAACGCTCCCGTTGTGCCATATCTCATATATATATATATATCTTTCGAAGGTCGCAGGTTCGGTTCCTGGCCACGGCAAGTTATCTTTTCACCCACATTCTTACTTCACATTTACCTTCTAATTTGGTCTAACAAACTCCTCTACACTTTCCTTGGCATTATTGTCTGTTAGATTTCATTACCATGGTGTCAAAACACAGAAAAACGAGCGCTTAAGCATCCACTTCTTTCCCTTATTCATTACCGTGGGTCTCGTATTGCAGACTTGGTGCGTTATGTTGTATACAAAGGACTATTGGTCAGCTGCTAGTTCGTAATAAGTTCACGTGCTACGTGACGCCTCACAGGCTTATAAAACAGTGTGCCACACTCGCCGCCATGGCTACAGATGGGGCTGACCGACCCTCCCATGTTTAAATTCACATATATACCAATGAAGTGGCTGGAAGGATATCCGCCATGGAAGCTCAGTGGTAGAGCATCGAATGCGTTATTCGCAGGTCGCAGGTTCTGTTCCTGCTCATGGCAAGTTATCTTTTCACCCACTTTTCTTTCTTCACATTTACCTGACCATTTGGTGCAATAGGTTTTCGTATACTTTTCTTGGTATTTTTGTCTGTTAGAGTTCAATAATACGGAAAAGCGAGCCCTTATGTATCCAGTTCTTTCCTATATATATATATATATATATATATATATATATATATATATATATAAGGGAAGGAACTGTATACCTAAAGGCTTGTTTTCCCGTGTTTTGACACAATATTAATGAGATATAACAGGCAATAATGCCAAGGAATGTATAGAAAAGTTATTAGAACCAATGTATTGTAAGTAAGAAAAACAAAATTGGGTGAAAAAATAACTTGCCGTGAGGAGGACGCTCCGATAAGGTATTTTCTCAACCACTTTTCTTTCTTTTTTTACATTACAATGGTTCTAATAACTTCTCTAGTATATATATATCCCAGCTGACGAGTGAGGTAGGTTTGGTACGCCACTGCAACGTAGTAAAGAAAGGGGACCGGTAAGGCTAGAGAGAGGGGCCCCTCACTTTTTTGAACTGGCGGGCCCTCCATGCTGTTAATCTGCATTGGGTTCGGCCATAAGCTTTCATCGTCATCAGTCACGTGATGTGGTCTCACCTCAAAAGAGATGGCCGCGATAACCAAGCAAAAATTGCGGAATGCCTTCCACACTATCACGTGGTTCCCAGCATAGTAGTGCGCAAAGGGGGGGGGGGCAAGGAAGGGCACCCTGCTCCTAGTAAGCTGAGAGGGTGGTGCAAAGTCAGCCCTACACATTGATATAATAGGGACGGTGACTTAGTGTTAGGGTGGGCGCAATGTCAACCCCATACATTCACATAATAGGGAGGGGGGCGCTGCGACGAAATGTATCTGAGGGTGCATCCTACGCACGCCTATTGAACCAATGTTCAGTTCACCGTACTTGAAGATTATTGCACCAGCCTCGACCAAGAACTGCCATGGTGCCATATCATAGAATAATGAGTGATATGTGGGGTTTAACGTCCCAAAACCACGATATGATTATGAGAGACGCCGTAGTGGAGGGCTCCGGAAATTCCGACTACCTGGGGTTGTTTAACGGCACCTGGATCTGAGAACACGGGCCTACAACATTTCCGCCTCCATCGGAAATGCAGCTGCTGAAGCCGGGAAGCGAACGCGCGACCTGCGTGTCAGCAGCCGAGAACCTTAGCCACTAGACCACCGCGGCGGGGCGATATCCTAGAATACTTTCTCGAGAAGAGGCTACACGGTATCACGAAAGCTTCAATCGCCGTCTTGCTGTTCCTTAAGCTGGGATCCCCCTTTCTAATGGCAGTGCCAAACGTGGTCGTCGGCCGCATTTCATTCGGGGAGTGCAAACCAGTGTTGCTTCGCGCATGGGGGAAGGAGAGAGCACCGCTGTACCTGTAGCCTAGGTGATGTCATGTGTTGGTGTGGCTTGAGAAGGGGGGGGGGAGGGGAAGCAAGTGCTCTTTTTGCACCCCCCTGCTATACCCATCATAATGATGATGATGATGATGATGATACTATACCCATGGTGCCAAGAACTAGCTCTAACACATATTTTACAGCAATTTAGTAATCACCTGTGGAGATAAGAGCCCACAAAAATACACGCAATCGCAACGAATGGGTGGCTCGAAATAGGAAGAATGTAGAGTTCAATGTAGGGGCGATTATTGTAGTATGGAACAGCCAACGGAACAAAAGAAAATGCGCAATCTTGATTTTCACCGTTCCGAAACGTGGTGCTTGCCGCTGGGATGTTATGGAGGGTCGAAGGTCGTGGGATAGCCTTGCCATTGAGTGAATTGTACTTAGATCCCAGCAAGACCAACACAATTGAGCTATAGTTCATGACCAAGCAGGATGTTTAACGTTCCGCGATGGTCCCGATGAGCTATTCAATCCCGCTTGTGAGCATATTTCGACCCACTACTCTCTTTTCATGAAATAGTGAGACGCTACGAGCTTGGCCACCGGATATTCTTGCTTCCGCACTGAAAGCTGACTAGACCTCAACTTCACACTGAGAATGTTACAAACTGGATGTTTCGTTTAGAGAAGAAGGTTTCGTCACTTTGCTCCAAACATCGACCCACACTGCCCTGTGGGCCATAAAGAGTATTGTTCGTCAGGGCACATGCTCTGGTAATGTTTGGTGTTGCAACAAGCCTCTTTCAAAAAACAAAAAGATGGGGCTGGGAGGGAGCCCTAGAAAGTGGCGATCTCTAGCAACAACTAAGGGCTGCCAAAAGGGCCCTCGAACATGTGGAGCACCATGCTCTTCCGGCCTCTACGTGGGCACGGCCCACAACTACGACTCTCTAGTTCCTTAGAACCAGAGAGAAGTTTGTTCACTGACTGACTGCTCGTAAGATTGTGAGTACCATCATTTTCCTAACAATAACGAATAATGCCATAGTGCGGGATTCCCTGGTTTACAAAAATATGATGAGTTATGGCGAAGTTGGTTCCATGCTAGCCATGCAGGGGTACTTGCAGTATAGTTACCCAGAAGAGCTTATAACGGGCTCTATATAGTCCAGTTTCAAGCTTTTGCTAAGAACGTGCCACGCGTTCAGCGCAGGCCTGGCGACTTTTTAAGAAATCGTGAAAATTCGATGTAGTTCGAGATATTCATAAGAAGAACATTGACTTCTTTTTAATTGATAAACTGCACTATGACAACTATAATGCCGTTATGTTTCACTAGCATAAGTTTCTAATTAGGGTAGAAAATAATATTTGAAATTCCGTTTTCAAACTTCGCGCCAAAGTGACTGCTTTCGACGTTGGACATTTCAGAATGTAATTTTTCTATTTTCGCAGCATTGGTACGATAAAAGTTTCTAAGATTTCGTCTGGTGGACCTGTCGTGCACGATTTAAAGATTTGTATGCTAAGTTCATGGCAGGTAACAACGTATTTCATTTTTATCGATTGAAAGATAGGTAGAATCCAGTAGACACCTTCGAAATTGCTTACGTCACGGTGTCATGTGCGGGAATCTGAAGGTTGCGTCTCGGCCCACCTTTTCTTTTCTCACGTTTTCTCGATTTCTAAGCGACGTGTCGCGCTGAAAGGGGTGTTGTCGTGATTGTGAAAATGTACCTAAATAATAAGCGAAAAATCGTTTCGCTCTTTAGTGTCACTTTAAGGGCTCCTTGCATTACCCTGAATCTGATCATTAACATCGATTAAAAAGGATGCTTTTAACATTCGTCCGTCTATTTTGCACAACGCATTTCTACGGAGGGGCAAAAATAATCTGGATTCCAAACTCTCACAATGCCTTTTTAGTAAAAGTGAAGCCACTCTTTGCATACAAAAATCAAAAAAGAATTCCCTCTTTTGGTGAACCCTTAAAATCCTGAATATAACCTGGTTTTGATGCGTCAGTTTAAGTGCTACATGAATTATTTATTTAAAGATTCTTATTCTCAAATTATGTACAAGAATAAGGTATGAACTTGCCACATGACCTCAAGCAAAACTCGTTTTGACGTCGAGGCTTGCTAAGAAAAGTATTAACAGATAGACATCCTTTGTGTATTATTTGAGTATTAATTTTGAGTATTATTTGACAAACGTTGCCGTAATAAACTTGTCGGACGTGTGAGGAAAACGCTCTATTTTCTTAGGCGAATGCCGATAGTTTATTTTGCCTGACTAAGATGGCTGCCGCCGCCGCCATTTCTCGGCCACTACTTCGATTCTGAGCAGCGATTTTCACTCTAGCAATTTTTTAGTCTCGCGTGTATCTAGTGTTTTTGGGCTCCGAAACTGTTAATGACGTATGCACGCATCAAAAGAGCAGCCTTCGGATCTCGATCCATTACAATATTAAAAAAAATGGTATCTGGGACCAAAAAGAAATTAATTTTAATAAATGGTTCACTAAATCATGTGCTACCACAATATTTCCAATGGGATTTGTGATACGCCCATTCTATCACATTTTTTTATTGTTTCGTCTCTAATAAATGATTGAGACAAACTTGAAAGAACAAAATGAAGTGTGAAGGTATCACGCATTTCTGTCTTTTTTCCGATCCCTCTTTGTGGGTGGCTGCCAGGAATGAGAGGAACATCGTCATCATCTTTATTTGCCACGTAACGAGGAGCATCGAACAAGATCGATTGGTGACGCCACTTCAATGCGCTGACGTTCCGTGCTGCCATAAGGCTTAAGCAAGCTGCAAACGTTTGGTGTTCTTCACGGCCGCCGAGCTTTCCTTCCTGCTGACTCCAACTGGGTGTTTCGACGGCGATACCAGACGAAGGTATTGCATCGAGGCCATGTGGAACGGCCATGCAAGCAATCGAGACCGACCATCCACGCAGCGATATGGCCTATCTTATGATGAGCCATCGCTCGTCCAACCCGGCGGCTCAGGTCAACTTCGAAGCCAGCCAGCACAACGACACCGAGGCCCATACCTAACCGTCGAGGATCGTCGAGGCCAGTGGCAGCCAGCGCCACTGGGCCGCCAACCATTCAAGAGTCCCAAGCCCAGGCAAACCAGTCCTAAGCCATGCCAGACAAGCCATGCCCAGGAAAGTGGAAGCCAGTCCATGCCCAGGCACCTTGGCCAGGGCCAGTCATGGCTGGCCCGACACAGGTGCTATGGCCAGCTGCGAGGTCAATCAGCGCAACGACGCCCAGACCAGTATCTGACCGTCGAGGGTAAACGACGTAAAGGAATGGCACGCACACAGCGTTCCTGGCTCTTGACGGCGTTCTACCGGGTTTCGGTAGAACATGAAGATGTAAAACTGGGCCTTGCACCTGAATACCTGCAACCGCTTGAAAACGTTCAGAACAACATGAGTGAGCGGATAAAGGTCACAGGTATTCCGAAGGAAATGAAGTTGAAAAACATCAAGCGAAATTACCAAGCTGAGGAAATCACAGCATGTCCATATATTGAGAGCGGACGAGCTTTGTTGCAAGACTCGCCACAGAGCAAATCAGTCAAGATGGCCAAGGAAAAGCGGCGCACGCTCAAGCGGTTATGATGGCCCACCCGCTTCGACACCCTCTTTTCACCTTTTCTCTCCCACCCGCGTCTTTTGTACATACGGGGCAGTTGCACCGCTCCAAAGCATGGCCGCCGTGCGTTGCAGCGAAAACAGGGTGCTCTTCTTGAGAAAAAGTAAAAACGAAAACGAAAAACTCCATTCGATGCCAGCTCGACGAAAAGATCAGGTGACTCGAGGAAAACAACAAGAGCATTGACATCAAGTAAGATTAGATGACGGCCCTCTACCGGTATACAGTCGAGACGGTGCCAGCCAGCCGCACTGTCCCGGCTTCCTGTCATCCAACAATCCTATTCCAGACAGGCGAGTCGTATGCTAGCCATTCCCGTGCCATCCAGATGCGCAGGCCACCTATGGACCTCTGCTGCTGAGTTCAGGGCCGCCCATGTCCACTGCCTTAACCGGGGAGAAGGGATGTGGACGCGCTTGCACGGACGCTGAAGGGGCGTGCAGGCGTTCGAACAAGTCGAAATGTTTTGTCATCCGTTTATGATTTGTTTAATTGGCTATGACAACACTATTGTTTCTCACAGGAATCGTTATTTGTGTTTATCTTTATTCATCTAATAAAATAGGAATGCCTGAAATCTCTCGCTTTCCTGGTATCCGGGTAATGAGTTTCTTCAAAAAGAATGGGAATACTTATCGAATATTGATAATTGTCCTCGTAGGATTCTCGTGGGACATCTCCCTTCTTATGTATGATATTAAAACGGATAGGTGTCAACAAGAAAATCACTAGGTTACGCATTTGGCAAAAGCTGCTCCAAACGGCAAACGTTGCTTTGCACTGTTGACTTCGCAGACTAAAGTATGGGTATGTTTGTTGACACTCAAATAATCTGAGATCGCTTTAATAGCGGTAAGGTCCTAAGGACCTTGCGTTGGTAAACTGTATATTGATATGCTGGTCTGTCAACTCTATTGATTCATCGTAAAATCGAGGTATACGTAAAATTGTAAGGAAACTGGCATAGAAGCTCATGTATGAAGTATAGTTGACGGCGCGTTTGCCCTGTAGCCATTCACGTATTTTAACAACTACACACACACACACACACACACACACACACATACACACACACACGTCGTATATATATATATTTATTATAAATATATATATATATATATATATATATATATATATATATATATATATATATATATATATATATATACGACGTGTACAACTGGAAGTGGTATAGTGACGTCCTGCATTCACAATTTATGGCGCACCTTTCATTTGTCTTCTCGTCTTTTGTTTTTACGTCTATTGTGTGCGTGGCGAAATTCATCAAAGTATTTCCTCAAACCAACTCACCGTATTTTCTTTACTGCTGCAACATCTATATTATATACCTAATATAGACCTGAACAAATAATTTCACAGTGTGCTTGAATTTACGTGGCTTCATTCCTCCACTTTGTAAGCCCAACCAACATAGATTTCATGCAACAAATTCTTACGTTGATTTTATACCTGTTGTATAGGAACTGCTGTGGTAAAAACAGTGTACTACGTGGTTTATCGAAATGCAGCTAGATAAAGCCGACAATTCACTTTGGCTACACTTTCACGAAACTCAGACAAAACAGTTATCATGTTCCGCTCTTATAATTTAGAACATCCTGATCTGCAGATTTTTAACAATGTTGTGCGACCGCCAATACGCAGGCATATTGCGACGCCCTTATCCCTGAAGGAGCAGCAAAAATAAGCATGTGCCGACAACATTGTGGGGAACTATGTTATGCGTTGCTTTATTATTCTGCTGTTTCTTTTTCACGTATACTGCTTTCATGAATTGATTGATGCACCAGTCAAGCTTTTGCAAGGTGTCTCTGGAAAACACCGAAGTAATCATCATAATGAAGATTGGCATTATTTGGCATTTTATTTGCTCTAAGATTTTTTTCAGGTGAATTCGGGAACGTTCTATTATGCAATGTGCCGCCCCCCTCCACTACAGGTCCTCCTCATCACCTTCGTCCAAATTCCAATTCCAAAGTATGCTCTTTGCGGTGTGGTTCGCCTATGCGACGCTTTCGCGTCTTGTGCTCTATTGTACTGAAGAAGAGGCAAATGCCCAACAGGGACCCTACATTAAAAAATTACTTGTTCATGCTTTTATTCTGCTTTGATTTGTTCATTAGGTTACAGATGGGAACGAGCAAACCTTTTAAATACCGGTCAAAAATTTTGCTGCTTCTGGAAAATAATTTTTTCGAAAAAGAATATATCATCTTCGCTGCTCTGTCGATGCTCTTGCGAGCTGTTGAGTAGGACGAATCATTTTTGATATTTATTTTTCCGTATTGAAATGCCTAAAATTTGTTCTGATATCGTCTCTAATATACCACATCAGCCTTGCTTATGGTAACTTGTAGTTGTAGTGGCAGCTTGTAGAGTGGCCACGAATAAAACTGCAGTGGACTCGAGCTCAGTAGGAAGCTCAACTTCCAAGCTTGCACCACAACCTGACCCCAGCGGACCAGGGAGAAGGTGAAAGACTGTGGTTTTTCGCACTATAGAGGCTTAGTTAAGAGTCAGGCTATGGTTGGTTATCACTCAACTCGAATTGTCTTTTATGGCTCAAAATACTCTCAAGAAGCTAAAAAGCACACACGTGCCACGCTGCTTATTTTCTGTCTATTCCTCTTTCTCTCAGCATGTACGGACTCACAGAATTGTGCACGCGCGATAACTACTAAACACCGTAATGCATCAAGTGAAAATATTTTATTATGCGTATAATTAATCTCGCCAGCTGCTATAAGTAGCCGCTGCTTATGTGATTGGCAGCTAGCCTAATTAAATTACATATAAATGGAGAGGCTCTCCGGATTCGTGACGTCATGTAACAAGCAGGCGATTTTGTGGCACACAGAAAATTTTAAGTATTGAACAACCAATAGAAAAGATTATGCTGTATTAAAAATGATTTATTGTCTTATTTTTACATGGTCGTGCGTAAGTGGTCATTACGCGATGGACCATTTTCGCGTCATAGGTTGCCTCGCCTAACAAGCTGGTATTGTGAGCATGACAGAGACCGTTTACACCAATCATATACAGCTAACGACTATTTCAAAACTAAGCAATGTGGAATGGTTCAACGTTATAATCACTAACATTTTGTTCTTTCAAAGGAAAATTTTGATCGCACCGTATGTATTGGCATAATTAGGCAGGTGCCTCAGGCTCCTTAAGAAATGGTAATACAAATACGATGGATGTAAACAATGTAGTACGCCCCTCTGAGCACAAATTATACTTTTTAAAAATGATGGTTGAGAATAAAATGGGTGTAAACGATGTAGTACACCCCTAACACCACAAAGTATACGTTAAAAAACGTTGAGAAGTTGATAAAAAGTAAACAGTAATATAAAAATGGCAATATTATTAATATTCGCCCGCTCCAGAAACAATGTTCAGACTATTAGCAAACACAGCTATGAGCTTGCAGCTCCAGTCCGCCGAGCAGAGCTGCTTCACGCCTTCATACCGGTGCCATGCCACGGCACCTATCCGAAGGCGGAATGCGGCCTCGCCTCATTTTAGGGGCGAAGCTCCTTAGGGCGTGGGCTGTGCGTCCCCTGTAGCCTGTATGTAGCCACCTCTAGTTTAGTTCTTGCAGTGTTCACTAGATGGCGGTACCGTCCCCTGTATGTAGCCACCTCTAGTTTAGTTCTTGCAGTGTTCACTAGATGGCGGTACCGTCTCCATCCATCGTATCGGGTGGCCTTAGAACGCGTAGTTATAAAGCAAGATTCAGTAAAGAAGAAGAACAATGCACATGCTGCGGGAAAGATAAGGAAACGGCGGAGCATGTTCTGATTGAATGTGGAGATATCCACCCAGGTGTACGTTTGGGCACGAGCCTACAGGAAGCCTTGGGTTTTAGGGACAACAATGGAAAGCTGAACACACCCGCGATTGAAATAAGTAAGAGACGGTTAGAGTATTGGTGGCAGAAAATTAGAGAGAAAGGACAAAAATAAATATTGGAAAAATAAAATATGGACAGTGTGCCGTAAATGGCAGAGAACTTAAGCTGAAAATTTACCTTTTTTCCATTAAGATAGAATTTATCGAAGTAGAGGCATTAGGCCAACAAAAAAAAAGGAAAAAAGGTTCTTTTTTTTTGTCGAGCCTGGTGGCATACTTGTCACCACCCCATTATAAAGGGGACACTCATAGCATCCATCCATCCATCCATCCATGTAGCCACCTCTCGTTTAGTTCTTGTAGTGTTTACTAGATGGTGGTACTTGTAGCTGATAATGAAAAGATGCAAGATGTTATAAACTAGAAAGCGGTACTTGTAGTTGATGAAAGACGCGAGATCTTATAAAATAGGAATGATGTCACATATGGCGCGTGTCATTGGTTGAAGGCAATCGTTCGATTTAGTGCGGCGACGTACGCTAGGAGGAGCGATGTAATAAAATTGAGTGGGCAAATTGTACAGAGGATTCATGGTTTACCTGGTTTACCTCCGGAGCTTCGCCCACTCATCATCATTCACTTCGTGGATATGGCGGAATTTTTTTAGGCTCCGTCCAAGCCTCACACACTGCTAGCGCGTTCACGGTTGCCACCCAGCTGTCGGCGTTGTTCTGGAACCCGTGGAATTCCGGTAGTTCGCAGACGGCCGGTGATGGTGGGGTGGCAAGTGGCAACGCAGAGATCACCGAAGCGAAGCAGCCGAGCTGGTGTGAGAGCTCGATGAGAGAAGACCGAAGCTTTCTGCGTTGCTCTGGTTGGCTTGCCTCAAGGTCGTGCGAGGCAGCTACATCCAACACACTGCTAGTGGCACGCAATGCTGGCAAATATGTAGGGATTCACTCGCAGATAAATGCTGTCAGTTCGTTAGTCTCAACGCAGAGTAGCGCAAAGGTACGCCACAGGTCCGCGGCGCTGTCGGGTGTGAAGCCCGAAGAGTCAGTGATCGCGATCTTCGAATAAGTAGAGGTTGCAGCACTGACGCCGGCGAGGTTAACGAGCAGGGAAGCCTGGACGGCGTTCCATGGCGGCTCGTATGTTGAAAGAGTACCGCAACGGGAATGTAGGCGATGGGAAGCGTGAGTGGCATTCCCTGCCGTGAAACGGACCCCTGCAGTGAACGGACCCCTGCCGTGAAACGGTGGCAGGGTGTCAATCAGGTCGTGCCTTAGAACCCAAGGGGAGGCCTGGACGCCATCCACTGGTGGTCCGAACGGTAGCTGAAGCGCCGACCCCATCACCAAGAAAGCGTGAACGGCGTTCCTCGACGGAGAAGCCCATGCTGCCAACGCACCACGAAGACAGGTAGCGGTGGCTTCCTGCAGATGGTTCACTTGTCGGACTGCGCCAATGGACCTGATCCTTGGCCAGCTCAGTTCCTATTTTGATATATATATATATATATATATATATATATATATATATATATATATATATATATATATATAACACTCTGAAAAAAACTGTTATGGTACAAGGCGAAGCGAAGGTTATGTTGTACTGTGTTACATTTGTTCACCTGAAGGGCAGTATACCCAACATCTATTTGTGGGGAACAACATGGGCCTTTCTGAGGCCAGGCCAAACCGCAACACATAGAATTCTGTCGCAGCAATGGAAACTCAGAAATAAATAAAAATATGAAACCTGCTTGTTACTTTCAAGTGTAGATAACTTCCGTGAACGTATAATGAAACAAATGACCAGCTGCTCTCAGGTGCATTTTGCCACTCACTTGCATATATGTTTTCTACGCCTAATTTGTTTTCGCGCACAATTTTTCCGTTGCTGTATCCCCCCCCTACCTAATGCTAGGTATTAAACAGAATTTCATCAGTGAAGTTTAACTTCCTTCCTCCCCTCACCCAATTTTCTTCTCTGTTCGGGGAGTCACTTTGTAAATAATCTATATGGGCTCAATTACATGGAGTTGATAATTTTGCATAACCAGACATACCTACTTCTCGCACAGCTAACTCTTCTTTCAGTATGATCCAACGAACCAGACATTCGTACTTCTCACACAGTTTAGTCTTCTGTTATTATGATTTAACGAACCAGACATTTCTACTTCTCGTCGGTTCAGTCTTCTTTCAGTATAAATAACGAACCAGACAATCCTACTTCTCGCACAGTTCAGTCTACTTTGAGCATCTACTTTGATGTGCAAGAGTCTACTTTGATCCAGACATTCCTACTCCTCAAACAGCTTCGTCTCATTTTAGTATGATCCAATGAACCAGATATCCCTACTTCTCGCAAAGTTTAGTTTTGTTTCATTAAATGATCCAATGAACCTGACATTCCTACTTCTCGCACAGTTTAGTATTCTTTCAGCATGATCCAACGAACCAGACAAATCTTAAATCTGTCCATGTGTCTTTGCCTCCTGATATAAATGACAATTTCTCCACGTCCTCCGAAAAAAAAAACGTCCAGGTGATAATAAACACTTCGGAGAGGCTTAGAATAATAAGACTTGTGTTCCGTGTGCAGCTAAATCTAAAAATCATCAAGTCTCAATCATGACCAGATGACAAAGCGACTTTGGCGTATCAGCTAGTGGGTAATAAGGGGGGCGCGAGCCCCTCCACTGAAAAAAAGGGGGGGTCTGAGCCCCCCTCCCACTTTGGACAGTGGCCAGGATGCATGCTGAAGAAACCAACAAGAAAGGCGAAGTTTTTCCTCACAACAGTAATCACTCAATTATGTTCTTAAGGTAGAATGAAAATGTCACGAGGCTATGCTACAACATTGTGAAGTTTTGCCAACATTACCACTGTGATGACTTTCCTTGTAGGCTCTTTGCGGTGCCGGTCACCTATGCGACGCTTTCGCGTGTTGTGCTGTATTGTATTGCAGATGAGGGAAATATATATCCCTATAATATTACATCACTTGTTCATGCTTTTATTCTGTTGTGACTTGTTGATACAGTTACAGATGAGAACGAGCAAACCTTTTGAAGACCGGTCAAAAATTTTGCTGCTTCTGGCAAACAACTTTCTTCGAAAAGGATATATCATCACAACTGCTCTGTCGAAGCTGTTGTGAGCCATTGAGTATGACAAATCGTTTTTGATATTTATTTTTCCGTACTGAAATGCCCAAACGTTTTTCCGGTTTCGTCTCTAATATACCTCATCAGCCTTGCTTATGGTAACTTGTAGTTGTAGCGGCAACTTGTAGAGTGGCCACGAATAAAGCTGCAGTTGACTCGAGCTCAGTAGGAAGCTGAACTTCTAAGCTTGCCCCACAACTTGACCCCAGCGGACCAGGGAGAAGGTGAAAGACTGTGGTTTTTAGCACTATGGAGGCTCAGTTAAGAGTAAGGCTATGGTTGGTTTTCACTCAACTAGAATTGTCTTTTAGGGCTAAAAATTGATCTCGGACAGCCAAAACGCACGCACGTGCTACGCTGCATATTTTCTATCTGGTCCTCTTTCTCCCGGCAACTATGGACTCACAGAATTGTATACGTGCGCAAACTACTAAACACCGTTATGCATCTAGTGAAAATATTTATTTACACTTATAATTCATCTCGCCAGCTGCTATAAGTAGCCGCTGCTTATGTGATTGACAGCTAGGCTACTTGAATTAGTTTTAGAAGAAGATGCTCTCCGGCTTCGGGACGTCATGTAACAAGCAGGCAATTTTGTGGCACACAAAAACTTTTAAATGCTGAAGAACAAATAGAAAACAATAAGCCATTCTGATAATGGTCTATTCTCTTATTTTTTACATGGTCGTGCATAAGTGTTCATTACGCGATGATTAATTTTCACGTCATATGTTGCCTCGCGTAACAAGTTGGTGCTGTGAGCATGACAAAGACTGTTTACACCTATCGTATACAGCTGATGACTATATGAACAGAAAGCAACGAGGCATGGTTCAACGTTATAATCCTCCACATTTTGTTCTTTCAAAGTAAACTTTTGTTTGCACCGTTTGCATTGGCATATTTATGCAGGTGCCTCGGGCTCGTTAAGAAATAATAATACAAATACAATGGGTGTAAACAAAGTAGTACACCCCTATCCCTATAAATTATACATTTTTAAAAATAGGCGTTGAAAATACAATGCTTGAAACAATATAGTATGCCCCTAATACCATAAATTATGCAATAAAAAGGCTGAGAAGTTGATAGTCAGAAATAGTAATACAAATGAGCAATAATATTATTAAGTTCACGCTCCAGAAACACTGTTCAGACTATTAGCAAACAAGGCAAATTATTATACACAAAAGCACGAATATATGCAAAAAAGTGTAAAACTTATTATAAAAAATATAACAGCATGCATTCCTGGAAAAATCATGGTTTATCCCCCCGTCGTGAGAATCGGCGTACAACACGAAAATAAAATGCGCTTTAACAGGGGTAATTAAACGTTTACGGTACATTGATAAAGGAGGGTTTGCCGAATGTGTGTTTAGGTGTTTACCAACCAAAACCTCGTTCAACGTGAACGTATTCTCGATTGAACTTGACGCATAACCATCCCGACGACTAACATCCGCCATGATAAATTTATTAAACAAACTATTGTGGTATTTGTAGATGGTAACCGCAAAACCTTAATAAGAAAAAAGAGTCGTGATAGCAAGAAGAGTTTCGCACATTAGATGCAAAAATGTGGCCAAGGGGGCCATTCCTCGGCCTGTCAAACTTTCATTTAACTTAGTGGTATCTAAAAAAACGCATCGCGTGACCTCTGCAGGGGTATGCGAATTGACATCAAATTGCATGCTCGTCCAGGAAGTTATCTCCCTTGGTAAATAAATAAATAAATAAATAAATAAATAAATAAATGAATATATGTATATATATATTGAAATACAACGGTGCAGCTGACGCTTTATTCAAGCAACAGCAAGATGGCGCCGATAATGAAGAGGAACGGGCCGAAGACTGATGATGGTTATTGATAGATGAGGAAGATGACGTACAATGAATTCTCACACTAATTTCCCCCGTCGACGGAAGCGGCCAGCCTGGCCGCGAATTACGCTGTGGAACGCATACAATAGGGCTTGAGACGCGAAACGTGCACAATCTCTGACCCGCGGCAGCGTTGGCCAGTGGGGACATGAACAGGTGCGACACGGTAGTTCACCGATGAGGTCTGTTCGATAACTTTGTAGGGGCCAAGATAGCGTGACTCAAACTTTTCGCATAAGCCAGGCGTTCGCGCAGAAGTCCACAGAAGTACATTGTCGCCAGAGCGGTAGAGAACGACGCGGTGAGTGGCATCGTAATGATGTTTGCGATCTTCTTGGCTAGCTTTGGTGTTTACACAGGCAAGACGACGGCATCGAGCAACGCGGGACAGAAACTGGTCGCAAACGAATGATGAAGAGTTGACGGGGCCAGAAAAGAATGAAACGTCGAGTGGTGATGTTGGTTGGCGTCCGTATACTAGGAAAAATGAAGAATAGCCTGTGGTTCGTTGAACTGACGTATTATACGCATACGTGACAAAGGGAAGTATGGTATCCCAATTGCGATGGTCCGGTCGGATATACATGGACAGCATGTCACACAGCGTGCGATGAAATCTTTCCGTTAAGCCATTGGTTTGCGGGTGATAGCTAGATGTTGTTTTATGAACTGTTTTGATGCTTGAAGGACTTCACTGAGCGTGCTTGAAAGAAATGCCTTTCCCCAGTCGCTAAAAAGAACACGAGGGGCTCCATGACGTAGATAAATAGCATTCAAGAAGAAAGTTGCTACTTCCGAAGCACTTCCTGAAGTGATAGAGGCCGTCTCAGCGTACCGGGTCAAGTGATTAACCGCGGTGACGATCCACCTCTTGCCGTCTGATGTAGTTGGGAGGGGCCCGAAGAGGTCAATTCCGACGACAGAGAATGGCTCTGATAGACAAGGAAGTGGTTGTAGGGTCCCGACTGGAGCAGTAGTGGGCCGCTTGCGGTGTTGGAAAAGTGCGCATGAGGCAATATATTTAGCTACTGTCGTGGAAAGACCTGGCCAGAAGAATCGACTGTGAATGCGCTCGTATGTTTTGTAGTAACCCAAGTGTCCTGACGTCGGGTCGTCGTGGGAAGCGCGCCGAACTTCAGTGCGTAGTGCGCGTGGTACAACGGGAACCCATCGGTGGCCTTCCGGGTGGAAAATGTATCAATATAGCACATCGTCCTCCAACTTGAATAGTCGGAGTTGTTTCCGAAGCCTGGCATTAGGGGAAGACGAAGCACCGGTAAGCCGACCAATGATGTCCGTGCAATAAGAATCGGCTCGCTGGTGAGTAGTAAGTACTAACGGACGGGTGGATGAAGGTAGGGAAAAAATGGATGATATCGACGAGGCGTCCTCCGTATAGCTAATTTGACAAGGGGATGTGACGTGCGCCGAAAACTGCGGCAAAGGCCATCGTGACAAAGTGTCGGCATCCTAATGTTGTCTTCCAGTCTTGTAGATGACGTCAAAGTCATAAGATTGTAATCGGAGAATCCAGCGGCCAAGTCGTCCCGACAAGTTTTGATTGTGGACAACCAGCGAAGAGCACGGTGGTCTGTCACAACAGTAAAATGTCGACCATGTAGGTACGCACGAAATTTTTGGATGGACCAGACAACAGCCAAGCACTCTTGTTTGGTTATTGTGTACCTCTTCTCTGCAGAGGTCAGAGTGCGGCTTGCATACGCGACAACTTTCTCGCGAAAGGCATGGTCGCGCTGGAGGAGTACGGCGCCGATTCCTTGTCCACTCGCGTCAGTGTGTAATATCGTAGGTGCCTTGTCATCGAAATAACAAAGCACCGGTGGGGATGTTAGTGCCTGCTTGAGTTCTTGAAATGAGGCTTCGCATTGATCATTCCAATCGAAGGAACCGGTACTAGCAAGGAGCTTTTGGAGAGGAGCGGCAATAGTGGCAAAGTTGCGAATCAAGAGGCGAAAGTACGATGCGAGTCCAAGGAAACTGCGTAGTTCTTTGGAACGAAAGGGTCGCAGAAAGTTGAGGACTGCGGAAATTTTGTCCGGATCGGGTTGGATGCCCTCTTTACTAACGAGATGTCCTAGAACTTTTATAGCTGTGTTGCAAAAATGACACTTCCTTGTGTTTAGTTAAGTCCAGCGTTGGAGAGACATGTGAGCACTTGATCTAGGCGATGCAGATGATCATCAAAAGTGGAAGAAAACACGACGATATCATAGAGGTAACATAGACAAGTTTTCCACTTGAGGCCACGAAGAACAGTGTCGATCATCCTTTCAAATGTGGCGGGAGCATTACATAGACCGAATGGCATTACGTTAAACTCGTAAAGACCGTCCGGCGTAGAAAAGGCGGTCTTTTCTTTGTCTGCTTCGTCCATTGGTATTTGCCGATACGCGGACCGAAGGTCAAGGGTGGAGAAGTATTGGGCGCCTTGCAATGAGTCAAGTGCATCATCTATACGGGTCATCGGATATACATCCTTTCAGGTAATCTTGTTGAGCGCCGCTAATCAACACAAAATCGTACCGATCCATCCTTCTTTTGTACCAACACATCGGGTGATGACCAAGAACTAGTAGAGGGTAGTATGACATTTTTGTTTAGCATATCGGTCACATTCTCCTCGGTGATTTCGCACTCGGCCAAGGAGACTCGGTAGGGACGACGACGTACAACAGTCTGACCTTCAGTGTCGATGCCATGATGCGCAACTGTGGTCTGTTCTAGTGTCGAAGCATTGGCGTCGAAGGAGGCCTGGTGTTTCGTTAGCAAATTCAGCAACGCTTCACGCTGAGAAGCAGAAAGGTCAGGATTTATCCCGAAAGCAAAGGAGGAGGAAGTAACAGACTGGGCCTGTTGTGGCTGAGCTGTCAAGGCGTCAAGAGAGACCAAAGATACCGGTTGAGTATCCACATAACATGACACTGCAGAACCTTGGGTAGGAGGACGGGCTCTGGGGTAGGGTTCAGGCCAAGGATTATCGCAGCACTGTCTTTGAACCGCACCAGGCTGGAGGGGACTACAACGCCGCGAGCTAGACAGCTGCTGGAAGGGGTGATAAGGACGTCACCATTGGCAATATTCGGAGAAGTGATGGTGATGAGTTGCTCTTGACCCGGGAGCAGTATGGATTCGGAAGCTGTAAAGAAACGCATTGGTTTTTCGTCGACGCGTTCGCTGCAGTCATCGGTCTCGGTCATTTCGACTACACGTTGACGGCAAGAAATTAATGCAGATGCTGATGAGAGAAAGTCCCATCCTAAAACTAGTTCATGAGCACATGAAATTAAGACAGTGAATGTGATGTGATGAAGAATACCATCAATGAAGACACGCGCTGTACATTGGGCCGATGGTCTAATTATTGCTCCATTGGCCCCAATCAAAGATGATCCGAGGTAGGTTGTCTTCACTTTCCGCAATCGAGAACACAAGTCGGCACGCATAACTGAAATAGTTGCTCCCGTGTCCACCAAAGCCAACACCCGCACACCTTGCACAGTTACCAATAACATGTTTGATGGTCGTTCAGGAGGACTTGGGTTATTTCGCCGCGATGCAGTTTTCCCTTCAAAAACTGCACTGTTTAGTTTTCCGATCACTGGGCAGCCAGTTGAGACAGGCCGAAGTGGTGAAACAGAGCATCGAAGTGGCGAAGAGAAGCGTGGTCGGGATGCACGTGTATTGTTGGTCGTGTTGGAAATGCGCACAGGAGACGGTGATCAGTGGTTGGAAGGACTGTCGGCATAACGGTAGTAACCTCGAGCACATGTGTCGTCTCGTTCAAAAGTGGCATAACCACGACGTTCATCTTGCTGCCGACGTCGACAGACCCGGGAAATGTGTCCTCGAATTCCAAAGTAGTAGCAAATAGGCCGTGGGGCCGGCCAGGAAGAATGCTAGGTAGGGTTCGGTGGACGGGCGACTAGAGGTGCGAGATGTTCGTGATCAGGTGCAGGTGGTGGTACTTGAGACGGCGAGGGTTGCATTGCAGCGATCTGTGCATACGAAGCGAGTTGGGGGCATGGTGGAGCACGGTGGGTGCGTTGAAACGCTGACATTTCTTCCCTAATAATGCCATGCAGATCGCTAGAGGCGGGTTGAGCGGGAACGTTGTTAGAAGGAGGTAAAGTGTAGGCTTGCAATTCCTCACGAATTATGGCTCGAATGATGGATCGAAGCTCCATACTGTTTGCCAGGGGGTTCTCAGAGAAGTCGGGCCGCAGGCGGATTGACTGCAAGGTATCAAGCTGCTGGCATACCGAGACGACGTCGGAAACCGTTGAAGGGTTGTGTGCGACGAGGGCGTTGAAAGCGGTAGGTCCGATACCCTTCAGAAGGTGCCGGACACGATCACCTTCTGGCATGGTGTCGTCGATACGGCGGCAAAGTGCAAGGACATCCTCGATATAAGAAGTGTAAGATTCACCGCAATGTTGAACGCGTTCTGCCAGTTTCTTGCAAGCAACTTCTGAACGGACGGTCGGTGTGCCGAAAATGCGTCAGAGCTGGTCTTTGAAGGAAGACCAATCGCGGAAGTTGCTCTCATGATTCAGGAACCACGTCTTGGCAACCTGAGAGACGTAAAACTGGACGCGTGCTAATTTCGATGCCTCGTTCCAGTTGTTGTAGGCACCTACGCGGTCATAGTTGTCGAGCCAGTCTTCGACATCTTCGCCAGGCAGACCGGAGAAGATTGGAGGTCCCCGAGGGGGGTTGTTGAACGGGCTAGGGTTGGCGGCTGGTGGTTGCGCCGGCGGGTGGTTCGGTTGGGCTTGCTCTTGCGCCATGGTGCTCTGCTGGCGTAAGTGACGTCCCGAACGGAGCTCCAGGAGCTGGCTTTGGATGGAGAGAGGTCGAAGAGATCGGGAAGCACCTTCCACCACTTGAAATACAATGGTGCAGCTGACGCTTTATTCAAGCAACAGCAAGATGGCGCCGATGATGAAGAGGAACGGGCCGAAGACTGATGATGCTTATTGATAGATGAGGAAGATGACCTACAATGAATTTTCACTATATATATATTTATATATATATATATATATATATATATAAATATACATATATATATATATATATATATATATATATATATATATATATATATATATATATATATATATAGGTATGTGATAAGGCACAACGAGAGCGTTGTCAACAAGGATAAATATATTTATTTCCTAACAGTTTCGGGAGAAGTCCTCCCTTCATCAAGGGATTAGTTATACTGACATGAATTTCCAAACTTCGTTGCTGCCGCGTCCCTCTCGCCTTGAAACATGTTTGCGAGAGTGAGAGGAAGCTAAAAAAATGGGGGGAGAAAAAAAAGAAAAAGAAAGAAAAAAAGAAAGCAAAAAAGAGGAAGAACCACTGTCAGTGTTGACAGTGGTTCTTCCTCTTTTTTACTTTCTTCCTCTTTTTTTACTTTCTTTCTCTTTTTTACTTTCTTTCATTTCTTTCTTTTTCTTTTTTTTCTCCCCCCTCTTTTTTTTCCTCTCACTCTCGCAAACATGTTTCAAGGCGAGAGGAACGCGGCAGCAATGAAGTTTGGAAATTCATGTCAGTATAACTTCTCCCCTGATGAAGAGAGGACCCCTCCCGAAACTGTTGGGAAATAAATATATTTATCCTTGTTGACAACGCTCCCGTTGTGCCATATCCCATTCCTTTACAAAGACTAACTGGCCCGTTGAATTATTACTCCCACCATATATATATATATATATATATATATATATATATATATATCTTTCGAAGGTCGCAGGTTCAGTTCCTGGCCACGGCAAGTTATCTTTTCACCCACATTCTGACTTCACATTTACCTTCCAATTTGGTCTAATGAACTCCTCTATACTTTCCTTGGCATTATTGTCTGTTAGATGTCCTAACCATGGTGTCAAAACACAGAAAAACTAG
The DNA here is from genome assembly GCF_043290135.1 of Rhipicephalus microplus. NCBI lineage: Eukaryota > Metazoa > Arthropoda > Arachnida > Ixodida > Ixodidae > Rhipicephalus > Rhipicephalus microplus. The sequence goes on from NC_134710.1 coordinate 97,661,206, forward strand.
CGCTTAAGCATCCACTTTTTTCCCTTATTGATTACCGTGGGTCTCGTATTGCAGACTTGGTGCGTTATGTTGTATACAAAGGACTATTGGTCAGCTGCCAGTTCGTAATAAGTTCACGTGCTACGTGACGCCTCACAGGCTTATAAAAGAGTGTGCCACACTCGCCGCCATGGCTACAGATGGGGCTGACCGACCCTCCCATGTTTAAATTCACATATATACCAATGAAGTGGCTGGAAGGATATCCGCCATGGAAGCTCAGTGGTAGAGCATCGAATGCGTTATTCGCAGGTCGCAGGTTCTGTTCCTGCTCATGGCAAGTTATCTTTTCACCCACTTTTCTTTCTTCACATTTACCTGACCATTTGGTCTAATAAGTTTTCGTATACTTTTCTTGCATTTTTGTCTGTTGGAGTATATATATATATATATATATATATATATATATATATATATATATATAAATAAATAAATGAATATATATATATATATATAAATAAATATATATATATATCAATATATATATATATATATATATATATATGGGTAGGAACTGTATACCTAAGGGCTTGTTTTCCCGTGTTTTTACACCATAATAATGAGATATAACAGGCAATAATGCCAAGGAATGTATAGAAAAGTTATTACAACCAATGTAATGAAAATAGGAAGAAACATAATTGGGTGAAAGAATAACTTGCCGTGAGGAGGACGCTCACGCTAAGGTATTTTCTCACGCACTTTTCTTTCTTCTTATTTACATTACAATGGTTCTAATAACTTCACTGGTATATAAATATCGCAGCTAACGAGTGAGGTAGGTTTGATACGCCCCTGCAACGTTGTAAAGAAAGGGGACCGGTAAGGCTAGAGGGAGGGGCCCCTCACTTTTTTGAACCTGCGGGCCCTCCATGCTGTTAATCTGCATTGGGTTCGGCCATAAGCTTTCATTGTCATCAGTCACGTGATGTGGTCTCACCTCAAAAGAAATGGCCGCGATAACCAAGCAAAGACTGCCGAATGCCTTTCACACTATCACGTGGTTCCCAGCATAGTAGTGCGCAAAGAAGGGGTTGGGGGGAAGGGAAGGGCACCCTGCTCCCAGTAAGCTGAGAGGGTGGTGCAAAGTCAGCCCTACACATTGATATAATAGGGACTGTGACTTGGTGTTGGGGTGGGCGCAATGTCAGTCCCATACATTCACATAATAGGGAAAGGGGCGCTGCGACGAAATATACCTGAAGGTGCATCCTGCGCACGCCTATTCAACCAATGTTCAGTCCACCGTACATGAAGATTATTGCACCAGCATCGACCAAGAACTCCCGTGGTGCCATATCCTAGAATAATGCGTGATATGCGGGGTTTAACGTCCCAAAACCACCATATGAATATGAGAGACGCCGTAGTTGAGGGCTCCGGAAATTCCGACCACCCTGGGTTGTTAAACGGAACCCAGATCTGAGCACACGGGCCTACAACATTTCCGCCTCCATCGGAAATTCAGCTGCTGAAGCCGGGAAGCGAACGCGCGACCTGCGGGTCAGCAGCCCAGAACCTTAGCCACTAGACCACCGCGGCGGGGCGATATCCTAGAATACTTTCTCGAGAAGAGGCTACACGGTATCACGAAAGCTTCAATCGCCGTCTTGCTGTTCCTTAAGCTGGGATCCCCCTTTCTAATGGCAGTGCCAAACGTGGTCGTCGGCCGCATTTCATTCGGGGAGTGCAAACCAGTGTTGCTTCGCGGATGGGGGAAGGAGAGAGCACCGCTGTACTTGTAGCCTAGGTGATGTCATGTGTTGGTGTGGCTTGAGAAGGGGGGGGAGGGGTAGCAAGTGCTCCTTTTGCACCCCCCTGCTACACCCATGGTGCCAAGCACTAGCTCTAACACATATTTTCTAGCAATTTTGTAATCACCTGCGGAGATTAGAGCCCACAAAAATACACGCGATCGCAACGAATGGGTGGCTCTAAATAGGAAGAATGTAGAATTCGTTGTAGGGGCAATTATTGTAGTATGGAACAGCCAACGGAACAAAAGAAAATGCGTCATCTTGATTTTCACAGTTCCGAAACGTGGCACTTGCCCCTGGGATGTTATAGGAGGGTCGAAGCTCGAGTGATAACCTTGCCATTGCGTGAATTGTACTTAGATCCCAGCAAACCCAACCCAATTGAGCTATAGTTCGTGACCAAGCAGGAGGTTTAACGTTCCGCGATGGTCCCGATTGGCTATACAATCCCGGTTGTGAGCATAACTTCGACCCACTACTCTCTTTTCACGAAATAGTGAAACACTACGAGCTTGGCCACCGGAAATTCTCGCTTCCACACTGAAAGCTGACTAGACCTCAACTTCACGCTGAGAATGTTACAAACTGGATGTTTCGCTTAGAGAGGAACGCTTCGTCGCTTTGCTCCAAACATTGACCCACACTGCCCTGTGGGCCATAAAGAGTATTGTTCGTCACGGCACATGCTCTGGTAATGTTTGGTGTTGCAACAAGCCTCTTTCAAAAAACAAAAATATTGGGCTGGGAGGGAGCCCTCAAAAGTGGCGATCTCTAGCAACAACTAAGAGCTGCCCAAAGGGCCCTCGAACTTTTGGAGCACCATGCTCTTCCGGCCTCTACGTGGGCACGGCCCACAACTATGACTCTGTAGTTCCTTAGAACCAGAGAGAAGTTTGTTCACTGACTGACTGCTCGTAAGATAGTGGGTACCATCAGTTTCCTAACAATAACGAATAATGCCATAGTGCGGGATTCCCTGGTTTACAAAAAATATGAGTTATGGCGAAGTTGGTGTCATGCTAGCCATGCAGAAGTACTTGCAGTATAGTTACCCAGAAGAGCTTATAACGGGCTCTATATAGTCCAGTTTCCAGCTTTTGCTAAGAACGTGTCACGCGTTCAGCGCAGGCCTGGCGACGTTTTAAGAAATCGTTAAAATTCCATGTAGTTCGAGATATTCATAAGAGGAACATTGACTTCTTTTTGATTGAAAAACTGCACTATGACAACTATAATGCCGTTATGTTTCACTAGCAAAGGTTTATAATTCGGGTAGAAAATAATATTTGAAATGCAGTTTTCAAACTTCGCGCCAAAGTGACAGCTTGCGACGTTGGACATTTCAGAATGTTTTTTTGTATTTTCGCAGCATTGGTACGATGATATTTTCTAAGATTTCGTCTGGTGGGCCTGTAGTGCACGATTTAAAGATTTGTATGCTAAGTTCATGGCAGATAACAACTTATTTCATTTTTATCGATTGAAAGATAGGTAGGATCCAGTAGACACCTTCGAAATTACTTACGTCACGGTATCTTGTGCGGGAATCTGAAGGTTGCGTCTCGGCCCACCTTTTCTTTTCTCATGTTTTCTCGATTTCCAAGCGACGTGTCGCGCTGAAAGGGGTGTTGTCCTGATTGTGAAGTTGTACGTAAATAATAAGCGAAAAAATCGTTTCGCCCCACCGCGGTGGTCTAGTGGCTAAGGTACTCAGCTGCTGACCCGCACGTCGCGGTTTCGAATCCCGGTTGCGGCGGCTGCATTTCCAATGGAGGCGGAAATGTTGTAGGCCCGTGTACTCAGATTTGGGTGCACGTTAAAGAACCCCAGGTGGTCGAAATTTCCGGAGCCCTCCACTACGGCGTCTCTCATAATCTTATGGTGGTTTTGGGACGTTAAACCCCACATATCAATCAATCAATCAATCAAAAATCGTTTCGCTCTTTAGTGTCCCTTTAAGGGCTATTTGCATTATCCTGATTCTTATCATTAACCTTGATTCAAAAAGGATGCTTTTAACATTCGTCCGTCTATTTTGCACAACGCATATCTATGGTGGTGCAAAAATATTGTGGATTCCAAACTCTCACATTGCCTTTTTAGCAAAAGTGGAGCCACTCTTTGCATCCGAAAATCAAAAAAGGTTCCCTCTTTTGGTGAACCCTTAAAATCCTAAATATAACCTGGTTTTGATGCGTTAGTTTAAGTGCTACATGAATTATTTATTTAAAGATTCTTATTCTCAAGTTATGTACAATAATAAGGTATGAACTTGCCACATGACCTCCAGCAAAACTCGTCTTGACGTCGAGGCTTGCTAAGAAAAGTAGTAACAGATAGACATCCTTTGAGTATTATTTGAGTATTATCTTTGAGTATTATCTGACAAACGTTGCCGTAATAAACTCGTCGGACGTGTGAGGAAAATGCTCTATTTTATTGGCCGAATGCCGATAGTTTATTTTGCCTGACTAAGATGGCTGCCGCAGCCGCCATTTATCGGCCACTACTTCGATTCTGAGCAGCGATTTTCACTCTAGCAATTTTTTAGTCTCGCGTGTATCTAGTGTTTTTGGGCTCCGAAACTGTTAATGACGTATGCACGCATCAAAAGAGCAGCCTTTGGATCTTGATCCATTACAACATTAAAAAAAATAGTATCTGGGACCAAAAAGAAATAATTTTAATGAATGGTTCACTAAACCATGTGCTACCACTATATTTCCAATGGGATTTGTGATACGCCCATTTTATCACATTTTTATTTTTTTGTCTCTAATAAATGATTGAGACAAACTTGAAAGAAGAAGAAGAAGTGTGAAGGTATCACGCACTTCTGTCTTTTTTCCGATCACTTCTTGTGGGTGGCTGCCAGAAATGAGAGGAACATCGTCATTACCTTTATTTGACACGTAAATAGAGCCATCGAACAAGATCGATTGGTGACTCCACTTCAATGCGCTGACGTTCCGTGCTGTCATAAGGCTTGAGCAAGCTGCAAACGTTTGGTGTTCTTCACGGTCGCCGAGCTTTCCTTCCAGCTGATTCCAACGGGGTGTTTTCGACGGCGATACCAGACGAAGGTATTGCATCGAGGCCATGTGGAACGGCCATGCAGGCAATCGAGGCCGACCATCCACGCAGCGATCTGGCCTACCTTATGATGAGCCATCGCTCGTCCAACCCGGCGGCTCAGGTCAGCTTCGAAGCCAACCAGCACAACGACACCGAGGCCCATACCTAACCGTCGAGGATCGTCGAGGCCAGTGCCAGCCAGCGCCACTGGGCCGCCAACCATTCAAGAGTCCCAAGCCCAGGCAAGCCAGTTCTAAGCCATGCCAGGCGAGCCATGCCCAGGAAAGTGGAAGCCAGTCCATGCCCAGGCACCTTGGCCAGGGCCAGGCATGGCTGGCCGGACATAGGTGCTATGGCCAGCTGCGAGGTCAATCAGCGCAACGACGCCCAGACCAATATCTGACCGTCGAGGGTCAACGACGTAAAGGAATGGCACGCACACAGCGTTCCTGGCTCTTGACGGCGTTCTACCAGGTTTCGGTAGAACTTGAAGATGTAAAACTGGGCCTTGCACCTGAATACCTGCAACCGCTTGAAGACCTTCAGAACAACATGATTGAGCGGATAAAGGGCACAGGTATTCCGAAGGAAATGAAGTTGAAAAACATCAAGCGAAAGTACGAAGCTGAGGAAATCACAGCATGTCCATATATTGAGAGCGGACGAGCTTTGTTGCAAGAATCGCCACAGAGGTTTGAGCAAGCTGCAAACGTTTGGTGTTCTTCACGGTCGCCGAGTTTTCCTTCCTGCTGACTCCAACGGGGTGTTTTCGACGGCGATACCAGACGATGGTATTGCATCGAGGCCATGTGGAACGGCCATGCAGGCAATCGAGGCCGACCATCCACGCAGCGATCTGATATATATATATATATATATATATATATATATATATATATATATATATATATATATATATATATATACGACGTGTACAACTGGAAGTGGTATAGTGACGTCCTGCATTCACAATTTATGGCGCACCTTTCATTTGTCTTCTCGCCTTTTGTTTTTTCGTCTATTGTGTGCGTGGCGAAATTCATCAAAGCATTTCCTCAAACCAACTCGCCGTATTTTCTTTACTGCTGCAACATGTATATTATATACCTATTATAGACCTGAACAAATAATTTCACAGTGTGCTTGAATTTACGTGGCTTCATTTCTCCACTTTGTAAGCCCGACCAACATAGTTTCCATGCAACAAATTCTTACGTTGATTTTATATCTGTTGTATATGAACTGCTGTGGTAAAAACAGTGTACTACGTGGTTCATCAAAATGCAGCTAGATAAAGCCGACAATTCACTTTGGCTACACTTTCACGAAACTCAGACAAAACAGTTATGATGTTCCGCTCTTATAATTTAGGACATCCTGATCTGCAGAGTTTTAACAATATTGTGCGACCGCCAATACGCCGGCATATCGCGACGCCCTTATCCCTGAAGGAGCGGCAAAAATAAGCGTGTCCGACAACATTGTGGGGAACTATGTTATGCGTTGCTTTATTATTTCACTGTTTCTTTTTCACGTATACTGCTTTTATGATTTGATTGATGCACCAGTCAAGCTTTTGAAAGGTGTCTCTGGAAAACACCGAAGTAATTAATCATCATAATGAAGATTGACATTATTTGGCATTTTATTTGCTCTAAGATTTTTTTCAGGTGAAGTCGGGAACGTCCTATTATGCAATGTGCCGCCCCCCTCCACTACACTCCACTCTCATCACCTTCGTCAAAATTCCACCCCACCCCCCTCAGACGAACATCCTGGGTGCGCTACTGCCTATGTAGTAATATAGTATAAAACTGCATGTCTTGTTGTATATATATATATATATATATATATATATATATATATATATATAATTTTTGTAGTGGAATAAACGAGACCAAGAACAAGAGAACACACCCGATCCTGGGCCAACTGTTCTCATTTTGACTTCCTTCTCTTCTTTGCTCTTGCTACCCGCGCTGGAGCCCCAGCGTCTTTCGTGGTCATGAGATGACACTTGCCCATGAATGCGCGCGCGCGGGACTGGCGGCAAGGTTTCTGGTGGGCGGGCTTTGCTACATCGTGGTGATCGGTCCAGACAACAATGCAACATGGACGACGGTCTGGGGGAAACGTCTCTGGTGGACGGCACTGGCTGCCTCGAGCTGGTCGCTGTAGTGCAAGCCACGATGTTTTTTGAAAAACTGCGGTTGACTGAGGCGGCCGGCATTGACTGCCCCGTTGTGGCCGACGCGCTAGGCCATGCTGCGATTTCGTCTAAGTATCAGCCAGAAGTAGATCCGGCGGTTCATACTGGCTGCCTCTCAGAGGTCGGCCTCGGCCATGCAGAGACTTTTTGTGGGCAGCAGCTAAACATGCACTTGACAGCGCACTTCGTACGGCGCGCGAAATCAGTGGCAGACGTAGAACGCCGGACGAGGGTTGCCGAATGAGTATCCCCAAAAAAGCGCTAGGTGCCTTGGCTGGTGTAGAGATTGGATTCGCAACTGCTGTGATGTGTGGCAGAAAATATAATTCATGGCTGGTCTTGGCATCTACGGCAGGGCATTCTGTGAAGCTGCCATCGTTTTGGCTGCTGTCTGCATTTTGAGCTCCAACTATCTCCTAATGATCTTGGTCAGTGAGAACAGCAGTCGTTACTTTGGGCTCTACTGGTGCCAAGACCATAGGCGGCTTAAGCATAGGCGATGCTGGTGTCACCACTTGCCTCAGTAAAGGCGATAGTGGGGCTGGCTTCTCTAACTGAGCTGTATGAGGACTGGTATCAGCCTCTTCCCTTGACGTAATGGCGTCGCGGAGCGGCGCGGGTACTGAGAGCAGCAGTGGAGTGTCGCACTTGCGTCTGACGTCATTTTTAGGACAGGCGGAGAAGCTTTCTTTAGCGGGGCAGGAGGGCTCCTAGGAACCTTCTTGGTGGCTTTGCTTCATCTCGGTGCGCGAAAATGGGCGCGTCGGTGAAGGGCAATGCAGCACAGTCGAGATGATTCTCTGCGGCTGTTTCGTTGGAGCAATGCTCTTCATGAGGTCCGACTTCGGTAGCGGCCCGCAGTGAACTTGCTTCGGGTATCGACAAAGTGTCAACTGCTCGAGTGGTAAACTGCAGCGCACAGCTGCAGCCTTGAGGTGGAAAGCCTCTGGACATTTCTCCTCGATACCGGCCAGGTTGGACGGGGTGGTGGCACAAGGGTGGTCAGGTGTACGGCCAAAAGCAGCTATGAGCTTGCAGATCCAGTCCGTCCAGCACAGCTGCTTCACGCCTTCATACCGGTGCCATGCCGCGGCACCTTTACGAAGGCGGGATGTGGCCTCACGTCAGTTTTGAGGCTCCATTCAAGCCTCACACACTGCTAGCGCGTTCACGGTTGCCACCCAGCTGTCAGCATTGTTCTTGTACCCGTGGAATTCCGGTAGTTTGCAGATGGCTGGTGATGGTGGGGTGGCAAGTGGCAACGCAGAGATCACGAAAGCGAAGCAGGCGAGCTGGTGTGAGAGCTCGATGAGAGAAGACCGAAGCTTGCTGCGTTGCTCTGGTGGGCTTGCCTCAAGGTCGTGCGAGGCAGCTACATCCAACACAGTTCTAGTGGCACGCAATGCTGACAAATATGTAGGGATTCACTCGCAGATAAATGCTGTCAGTTCGTTAGTCTCAACGCAGAGTAGCGCAAAGGTACGCCACAGGTCCGCGGCGCTGTCGGGTGTGAAGCCCGAAGAGTCAGTGATCGCGATCTTCGAATAAGTAGAGGTTGCAGCACTGACGCCGGCGAGGTTAACGAGCAGGGAAGCCTGGACGGCGTTCCATGGCGGCTCGTATGTTGAAAGAGTACCGCAACGGGAATGTAGGCGATGGGAAGCGTGAGTGGCTTTCCCAAAGGACAGAAGCTGGTGCGGACCCCAGCCGTGAAACGGTGGCAGGGTGTTAATCAGGTCGTGTCCTAGAACCCCAGGGGAGGCCTGGACGCCGTCCACTGGTGGTCTGAATGGTTGCTGAAGCGGTGACCCCTTCACCAAGAAAGCGTGAACGGGGTTCCTCGATGGAGAAGCCCGTGCTGCAAACGAACCACGAAGAGACAGGTAGCGGTGGCTTTCTGTAGATGGTTCACTTGTGGGACTGCGCCATTGGACCCGATCCTGGGCCAGCTCTGTTAATATATATATATATATATATATATATATATATATATATATATATATATATATATATATATATATATATATATATATATATATATATATATATATTGTTAAGGCGTTTACTAGCCGGCAACGAGCGAGAATATATAATGGCGACAGTCACAGCCAAGCACGGGCTCTCAGCGCGAGCGGCGTCCTTGTTGGGTAGCCCCACTAGAAGGTACTCAAGAGTTCGACCCATTTCAGCGTTCGGAGGCTTCGCTACAATTACCCCGGGGTCGAAGAGGGAGCCGCCTGGCGACCTAACAGCTCGTTACTATGAGCGGGTCATAATAAGCCTTCAGGCGCTCCACGTTGACGATGTCTCGCCCACGGCGGCGCATGTCCGAAGATTGTTCAACGGGTTCGATCAGATAGTTGACGGGTGAGGTGCGCTCGATGACACGGTAGGGGCCTTCGTATTTGGGACGTAGCTTGGAAGAGAGGCCAGCTGCAGATGTCGGGATCGAGAGCAATACAAGCGCACCAGGAAGGAACGTGGGCTCAGAAGTGGTGGAGCCATCACGAATACTCTTCTGCCGCTCTTGCTCTTGCGTTGTAAAAGTCTTGGCAAGCTCGCGACACCCTTGAGCAAGCCTGGCTGACTCGGAAATCGGTGTACACTCAGATGGATTCGGCGTGTACGGGAGTATCGTGTCCATGGTGTGCGACGGGTGCCTTCCGTACAGCAAGTAGAAAGGTGAAAAACCAGTCGTGCTCTGAGGGGCGGTGTTGTAGGCGTAGGTGACGAAGGGCAGTATATTATCCCAATTAGTGTGGTTGGCAGCGACGTACATAGAAAGCATGTCGCCGAGGGTGCGGTTAAAGCGTTCGGTGAGGCCATTCGTCTGTGGGTGGTAAGCAGTAGTTTTGCGGTGGACAGAATGGCACTCCGTCAGAATGGCTTCGACGACTTCCGACAAGAATACACGGCCTCGATCGCTGAGAAGCTCTTGGGGTGGTCCGTGGCGCAGTATAAATCGATGCAGCAGGAAGGACGCAACATCGCGCGCAGTAGCCGCAGGGAGAGCGGCGGTTTCGGCGTATCGCGTTAAATGATCAACGGCAACGATGGCCCAGCGGTTACCAGCCGACGTCAGAGGAAGTGGTCCATACAAATCGATACCTACGCGCCCAAAAGGACGGTCAGGGCAAGGTAACGGTTGCAGACCGGCGTGCGACATGTGGGCTGACGGTTTACGGCGTTGGCAAGTGAGGCAAGAGCGAACGAACTGCTGCACATAGCGGTACATGCCGCGCCAAAAGTAGCGTTGTCGAATGCGATGGTAGGTCTTGAATACCCCAGAGTGCGCGCATTGCGAATCTGAATGGAAGGATTCACATATTTCTGACCGCAGACTGCGGGGTATCACGAGTAACCACTGCCGGCCGTTGGCGTCGTAATTGCGTCGGTGTAGAAGGCCGTCACGGATGGTGAAATGGCGAGCTTGACGACGCAAGGCACGCGTGGATGGCGTTGCGGATGGATCAGAGAGCATGTCGATGAGCGTGCCGATCCAATTATCCTTTCGCTGTTCGGTAGCGATGATGTCAACATTAATGGCAGAAACAGCAGCCGTGGATACTGAGCAGAGCACATCACCTTCAGGCAGAGGTGAGCGCGAGAGGGCGTCGGCGTCAGCATGCTGGCGTCCGTTGCGGTACAGCACGCGGATGTCGTAGTCTTGTAAGCGAAGAGCCCAACGGGCGAGACGGCTTGAGGGATCCTTCAATGATGAAAGCCAGCATAGTGCATGATGGTCGGTGACGACATCGAATGGGCGGCCATACAAATAAGGTCGAAACTTTGTAAGAGCCCAGACGATCGCCAGGCACTCTTTCTCCGTGACGGTGTAGTTTTTCTCGGCTCTCGTGAGCGTACGGCTTGCATATGCTACGACATATTCAGGGAATCCGGGTTTTCGCTGCGCCAGGACAGCGCCGAGGCCTACACCGCTGGCGTCTGTGTGCACCTCCGTTGGGGCTGTAGGGTCGTAGTGGCGTAGAATGGGAGGCGACGTCAAAAAATTTCGGAGCTTCGCGAACGCGTCGTCGCACTCGGATGACCATGAATTGAAGGGCCTGTTACTTCCAAGGAGCTTCGTCAGCGGTGATATGATCGTGGCAAAATTTCGTATGAAGCGTCGGAAGTATGAGCACAGGCCCACGAAACTACGCAGTTCTTTGACAGATGCAGGTTTGGGGAATTCGGCCACGGCCTGAAGCTTGGCAGGATCAGGAAGAATGCCGTCTTTGGACACGACGTACCCCAGTACGGTGAGTTGCCGTGCTGCAAAGCGGCACTTTTTCAGATTTAGTTGCAAGCCGGCATTGCTCACACGTGCGAAAACTTCTTTCAGACGTTGGAGATGCGTGGAGAAATCCGGAGCAAAGACAATGACATCGTCGAGGTAACACAAGCACGTGTACCATTTCAAGTTGCGCAGAACGGTGTCCATCATGCGCTCAAAGGTCGCAGGTGCATTACATAGACCAAACGGCATGACGTTGAACTCGTACAAGCCGTCTGGCGTGATGAAGGCGGTCTTTGGTCGAGCGTCGTCAGCCAAGGGTACTTGCCAGTACCCCGAGCGCAGATCGAGAGAAGAAAAAAAATCGGCTCCATGAAGGCTGTCAATCGCGTCATCGATGCGTGGCAGTGGATAAACATCCTTGCGAGTGATCTTATTGAGCCGTCTGTAGTCCACACAGAACCGCACAGAACCGTCTTTCTTCGCAACAAGAACAACAGGAGACGCCCATGGACTGTCCGAGGGCCGAATAACATCGCGTCGGAGCATATCGTCAACCTGATCATTAATTACTCGACGTTCAGCAGGTGACACGCGATATGGACGTTGCCGTAAAGGTGGATGGGCATCAGTGTCGATGCGATGCGTAACAACGGACGTGCGACCGAGAGAACTTCGCCCGACATCGAAAGAAGAACGATATTCTTGCAGCAGGTCCAGAAGTTGGGAACGCTGTACGGCCGTAAGGTTGTCAGCGATGGAGGGGCCAAATACATCTGCAGATGACGAATCAGAAGTGGAAACAGCATTGATGGTACACGACCTGGGACCGCGCGTGTCATCGGGTACGTCCAGGACTTGTGCGTCGTCGACTGGTTCCACTCTGCCGAGACATTCCCCTCGAAGCAAGGTAACAGCATACGGGGACGGGTTGGTTACAAAAATAGCAGTGTTGCCCTGGTTGACCTGCACGGTCGCGAAAGGTACTAGCAACCCTCTCCTGGTGCAAGCGCGGTCAGATGGCGAAACAAGTCCAATGGTGTCGGAGAGACCAGCGCAGTAGACAGACACAGCCGTCGTCGAGTTTGGAGGCACTGTTGTATCGTCTTTCGTTAGAATCTTGCTCAGTGCCGGGGGACTGTCTTCTGGCATCAAATGCGAGAAGGGTGAGAGCTCAATTTCGGCGGCGGCACAATGGATGACGGCGTCATGGCGGGAGAGAAAGTCCCATCCCAGGATGACGTCATGAGAGCATGCCTGAATGACGATGAACTGGGCGACATACAGAACGTCCTGGATGACAACGCGAGCTGTGCACCCTGCTGTAGGATAAATACGGTGCAAACTTGCAGTACGGAGGGATAACCCAGAAAGTGGCGTCGTCACTTTTCGAAGTAAGCGGCAGAGTTTTTCGTCCATAACTGATACGGCAGCTCCAGTGTCAATAAGCGCCGATGCACAAACACCGTCCACAAACACGTCAATGACATTCGAGGGGCTGCTCTGAGGGCTTTCACATTGCGATAGCGTCGCAGTCCTTGCCTCGGGGACTGGAACGACTAGTTTTCCCGCTCATGAGCTGCCGCACTTGGCCGCATGGGGGACAGGGAACGACGTCGTGGAGACGGCGATCGTCGAGATGGACCTGGGCGAGATCGAGGTGGCATAGACGGTGGTTCTTCGCGATAAGGACGGCTGAGTTGGCCAGCAACAGGTGAAGAAATCGGAGCCGGCTGTACGCGATGGCAATAATGGGCCACGTGACCAGCGTAACCGCACGCAAAGCAGATGGGCCGGTTGTCGGGTGTGCGCCATCTGTTCACCGGGGTAGGTCTCACCCACGTCGCAAGGGCTGATGGACGGAACGGTGGCTGCATGGTGGACTGAAGCTGAGGCTGAGGGGTTACATCAACATACGTAGCGGGCACACCCGCTGCAAAGGACGGAGGTCGAGCAGCAGCTTCGGCGTAAGTCAGAGGGGCGGTTGCTGGAACGACTTGGGGCGGCCTGGCGACCACTTGCGCGTAGCTCAGGGGCGCAGGAGCCGGAGGCTGTGGGGGGTGGTACGCAGGCATTACCTCCGCTATTTCCTGTTCAATCGCTCGACGGATGGGAGGGAGAAGGGTAGTAGGCGATTGTTGCACAGTCGGTTGGTGGGCGAAGGGCAGGAGTGAGAACTGACGTGCGATTTTCTCACGGATGAAGGACTTTAGTTCTGCCATCAACGCCACTTGGTCACAACTGGCCTCCAAGCCAGCAAGCGTTGCAGCTCGTGGTGGGGAGCGTCGGGTCATCGAACGCTGCCGGCGGAGCTCCTCGTAGCTCTGGCACAGTGTGATGACCTCAGCCACTGTGCCGGGGTTTTTGGCGAGCAGCATCGTGAAGGCATCATCGTCAATGCCTTTCATGATGTTCCGGATCTTGTCAGACTCGGACATGGTGGGATTAGATTTGTTGGATAGGTCCAGGACGTCTTCAATATAGCTCGTGAATGACTCACCAGCCTCCTGAGCACGTTCACGCAAGCGCTGCTCGGCTTGCAGCTTGCGAACAGCAGGGCGGCCGAAGACGTTGATGATTGCGGTCTTGAAATCGGACCAGGTGGCGAAATCGGACGCGTGGTTGTTATACCACAAACTGGCAACACCCGTAAGGTAGAATACCAAGTTAGTCAGCTTGCCGTCCTCGTCCCATTTGTTGGGGACGCTCACGCGCTCGTAAATAGCGAGCCAGTCCTCCACGTCAGTGCCATCAGCGCCAGTGAAGAGGGGTGGATCGCGGATGCTGGGGACACCGGGACAAGGGGGTGGCATCGGAGGAGGCGTTTGCTGAGAAGCGTCGTGGTACATAGTAGATGGCAGGGTACGTGATCGTAGCTCCAAAGGCATAGACAGGGATCGCAGCACTCTCCACCAAATTGTTAAGGCGTTTACTAGCCGGCAACGAGCGAGAATATATAATGGCGACAGTCACAGCCAAGCACGGGCTCTCAGCGCGAGCGGCGTCCTTGTTGGGTAGCCCCACTAGAAGGTACTCAAGAGTTCGACCCATTTCAGCGTTCGGAGGCTTCGCTACAATATATATATATATATATATATATATATATATATATATATATATATATATATATATATATATATATATATATATATATATATATATATATATATATATATATAGTTCAGTACATCCTCCGTGAGCGGTCACAACGTGGTTTATTTCGACGTTTCGGCCTAGAGTCTGGCCTTCATCAGGCCTTCATCCTGATGAAGGCCAGACTCTAGGCCGAAACGTAGAAATAAACCACGTTGTGACCGCTCACGGAGGATCTACTGGACTATATACAACGCTACGGCCACTCAACCATCATGCCTGCCTATATATATATATATATATATATATATATATATAACAGTCTGAAAAAACTGTAATAGTACGGGGCGAAGGTTATGCTGTATTGTGTCACATTTGTTCACCTGAAGGGCAGTATCAACCAACATCTATTTTTGCGAGACAACATGGGCATTTCTGAGGCTAGGCTAAACCGCAACACCTAGAATTCTGTTGCAGCTATGGGAACTCAGAAATAAATAAAAATATGAAACCTGCTTGTTACTTTCAAGTGTAGATAACTGCCTTGAACGTATAATGAGGCAAATGACCAGCCGCTCCTAGGCGCAATTTACCACTCACTTGCATATATGTTTTCTACGCCTAATTGGTTTTCACGCAGATTCTTTCCGTGTCTGTTCTCCCCCCCCCTGGCCTAATGCTAGGTATCAAAAAGAATTTCATTAGTCAAGTTACATCCCTGCCTCCCCTCCCCCAATTTTCTTCTCTGGTCGGACTCAAATGTTCACCAACCAAGTCGGAACTGCTAGTGATCTCACCGCGAAGTGCGCGACGCTCGACAACGCAGAACATTAACGTGGTAACCCAAGACGGAACGCCGATACCGCACGTGCAGACGCTCAGAGTTTTGGGCCTGCACCTACAGGACTTGAACCGCAACAACGTGATGGTACAGAAGCTCCACGCAAAGCTCTCGCTAGCCACCCGCCTACTCAAGAAGGTGGCCACGCGATACCAGGGCATGCGAGAAGACAGTCTACTACGACTCACCCAGTCGTTTGCAGTCAGCCACATCTCTTACGTAGCGTCGTTCCACAATTGGAAAGTGGCGGAGAAGATCAAGATTGACGCGATGATCGGAAAGGCGTACAAGACGGCCCTGGGCCTATACCCCCACACCAACACGGAACGCATGCTCGCGTTTGGCGTTCACAACACGCTGGAAGAAATTGCAGAAGCCCAGTGAACGGCGCAGTATCACCACCTGTCCCAGACCAGGACGGGAAGAACGATACTACAACGCATCGGAATCAACGCGCCAGCGACGACTCCGGAGGTACCAAAGCAGCTACCCCGGGACGTTCTCCAAAGACTGAGGGTTCCACCCTTACCGAAGCACATGCATCCGCAAGTACACCAAGAAAGAAGAACGGTGAGAGCCACGGCCCTCACAAAAGGTCACGCCAACGATCCGCGCGCGTACTACGTGGACGTGGCAAAGTATCCCCACCGGTCAAGCACGTACGCAGCAGCAGTCATCGCAGCAGACACTGGAGTACTCACAACGTCGGGAAGGATACGGTGCAAGTCGCCCACGCAAGCCGAGAAGTTTGCAATCGCACTGGCACTAGCGATCCCGGATTACCGCATGGTCCTTAGCGACTCGAAGACGGCAATAGTCAACTTTGCTACAAACAACGTCCACGGAACCACTGCAAGAGTATCTTCAACTATAGCAACACCAGAAACCAACATTACCGTCAAGTGGTTTCTGCGCACGCCGGGGAGCTGGACGTGGGCCCGAACCGCAACGAAGAGGCAGATACGGAGGCACACGCGCTAACTAGCCGCGGGTCTCTGTCAACGCATTCCTCGGAGCCGCAACGACCCGATGCCGAAGACGGAGAGTATTTTATCACAACCTACGCCGACGTTCTGCAGTGGTACAGAACGAGCACACGCCTCTACCCACCGCCTCATCGAGACCTACAACGCAGAGAAGCAGCCACACTACGGCAGTTGCAAGTACAAGCCATATGGACCCCCGTTTGGGCAAAGCACGTTTGCCCGGAGGTTTACACTACTGATGTATGCCTACACTGCAAGAAGGCGCGAGCTACCCAGAGACACCTCCTCTGGGACTGTGCACGACCGCCGGGTAACCAAGAAGTAATGCCAACTGCCATAAGCAGCAAAATAATCAGCCGAGAGCCAGGCAACCAAAAAGACGTGGTCCAGCACGTGCTTAGCATCCTGGAACGCCAGTGGCCGAAAGCGGCGCCCCCACGGGTTTGACGCGAGTAGGTTGCTACTCTGGGACGTCCGAGCACGCTAGTGTCTCACTTTTTTCCCCCTACCTCTTCCCCATTTATGCCGGATCGTCAATAAAGTTGTTTCACTCAGTTTTCTGGTCGGGGAGTCGCTTTGTAAATAATCTATACGGGCTAAATTGCATGGAGTTGATAATTTTGCATACCCGGCCATACCTTCTTCTCGCAAAGCTTAGTCTTTTTTCAGCATGATCCAACGAGCCAGACATTCGTACTTCTCGCACAGATTAGTCTTCTGTTGTTTTGTTTCAACGAACCAGACATTCCTACTTCTTGCACAGTTCCGTCTTCTTTCAGTATGATCCAACAAACCAGACATTCCTACTTCTCGCACAGTTTAGTCTTCTTTCAGTATGATCCAATGAACCCGACTATCCTTCTTGCACAGTTTAGTCTTTTTTCAGGATGATCCAGTGAACCAGACATTTCTACTTCTTTCACAGTATAGTCTTCTTTCAGTATGATACAACAAACCAGGCATTCCTACTTCTCACAGAGTTTAGTATTTTTTTCAGTATGATCAAACGAACCTGACATTCCTACTTGTCGCTCACAGTTTAGTTTTCATTCAGTGTAATCCAACGAACCAAATGTTCCTACTTCTCACACAGTTTAGTTTTCTTTTAATATAATCCAACGAACTAGACATTCCCATTTCTCTCAAAGTTTAGTCTTTTTTTTTTCAGTATGTTCCAATGAACCAGAGAGAGAGATAGAAAACTTTATTCGCGCATAACGCAGAGCATTCCAAAAGATCGGGCCCGCCTTAGCCATAATCTCTACCCGTCGGACCAGCCAGGGCTGATCAGCAATGACCGAGCTGGACAGCTGTGCGTCCAATTGTTCCTCTGTGTTGTTCATGTTGTGGCGTTCTTCATTGTGATGTGTACACTCCCACGCGATGTGAAACAGAGCTGGTGTGGTCTCACACCACGGACATATATCTCTGTATGCTGGGGGGTAGAATACCTGTAGCCTGTACAAGTTCGTGTATGTGTTTGTTTCGACTCTGCGTAATTCCACCGATTTCATTGCTGTGAGGTTCTTATGCGGTGCTGGATACAGCTTTCTATTGTCCCTGTAATACTGATAAACTGTACCAAAGTTAGGGTCTAGGGGCGTTGGATCCTTCATTGCAGTGTGCAAGGAAGCTCGGTGATTTGTGAAACCTCGAGCCGCCTCATTCGCAAACTGGTTCCCGAGGACGCCCTCGTGCCTTGGCGCCCAGATGATAGATTGGGTATATTCAAACGAAAGGTCTTTATGAGCTTTGGTTAGAATTTGGAATGCCTTCATACATATATTCTACGCTTTTCGTATTTCGCACATGCAGCCTTCGAATACCTGATTATTATCAGAGGGGCTTTTCGCTCCCTGCCCTCCTTGATTGCCAGCGTGATGGCTATCGCCTCCGCTTCTGTGATAAAGGCTTGGGCTACGGAGGCACAACTTGTAACGTTTCCTTTTTGGTCGGTGACCATGGCCATCATGTTCATTGCATTTGCCTGATGTAGTGCAGCGTCTGTAAATCTCGCCGAATTCAAATATTTTGTCTTTTTATCTACGTAAGCGGCTCCAGCTTTACGTCTTCCAGCATGTAGAACTGGGTCCATGTTCTTTGGTAGGGGACATATATTGTACAAGGCTCTGACTCAGCACGATAATTCCTTAGCTCTTCCATGTGCCTGTACTTGTTCACCGAGGCCGATCCAGTGAAGAAGTTTTCTGCCGGTTGGCGTCTGTAGCAGGTGGTTAATCTGGGTGGTTACTTGCGCTTCAGCCAGCTCATCAAATGCATTGTGAAGTCCGAGCGCTAATAGCTTCGCAGTTGAAGTGCTTTGTGGTAGTCGCAGAGCCGCTTTACAGGCCATCCTTATTATTTTTTCTGCTTTTTCTTTATCCATTCTATTCATGTTGTGGTAGGGTAGTGAATATGTTAGTCTGCTGATGACTAAGCTCTTTTCCAAACGAAGCGCGTCTGTTTTTTCGGTCCAGCATGATTGTTTGTTATTCGAATTATCATACGAACAATTTGTTTAGCTGTTCGGTTAAGCATGTTCAGTGTGTGGAGACATCACTGATTGAACTGTAACCACATCACTAAGATTCGAACGGTTGTTTTCTCCTGAATAATATTGCCGTCTAGCTTGACCTCAAGGTGGAGGCTCGGGTCTGTCCTTTGTATTTTACTCTTGGAGAACCAAATGAGTTCTGATTTGTCTGCTGAGCACTGATGTCCCTTTTCTTTAGAGTACTCTTCGATGGTTTAAGGTGCCAGTTAGATCCGCTCTTCTTTTTCTGCCAAGCTACCCTTCGTTGTCCATATATTGATGTTATCCACATAGAAGGAGTGTCGGATGTCGGGAATATCTTCGAGTTTTTTGGCTAGACCAATCATGGCTACGTTGAAAAGTGTAGGCGTAGTGTGCCTTCGATCGGTGGGTGTAAGACTTTGGATTCGTCTTCTCCTAATTTGATGGCAGTGGTTCTTTTAGTAAGGAAGTTCTGTACATAATGGTACGTCCTTCGACCGCAGTTTGTCGCTGCTAGCCCATCTAATTTGGCGTTATGACTTACGTTGTTGACAGCGCATTTTATGTCAATAGCCGTGACAATGTTTACTCCTGCGTTTGGAACATTTGTTAGTACTTCCTCCTTTAAAAGCAGAAGGATGTCCTGCGTCAAGAGGTTTGAGCGGAAACCAAAAAAAGGTGTTTGGAGACAAGTTATTTTGTTCAAGATGCCGCTGAAGACTGGTATTTTTTAATCTCTCAAACACTTTGCCTAAGCACCAGTTAAGAGAGATCGACCTGAGGTTTTCTATTTCCAATTTCTTTGCTGATTTGGGTATCATAATTATTACAGCATGCTTCCATTACTGAGGTATAGTGCCATTCACCTAGTGTTTGTTAATGAAGTTTAGAAGCGCTGTTATGGCTTCGTCATTCATGTTGCGAATCATGGCATATGTGATTTGATCCGCCCAACGCGCTGTGTTGCGTTTCATGCTGACGATTGCCGCTCTGACCTCGGCATGCGTGAAAGGTGCATCCAGTTCTGAGTTTCGGAGTGCAGTGTATTCAGCCTGGTAAGGGGCTGTGATGGCTCAGGCGGCGAAACGCTTAATATTGTTGTCTTGAAGGAGATCGTCCCCTGTGCCTGGATATATGTGCAATTATCTTTCTGAAGATTTTTTTTGTCCTTCGCGTTCAGTTTTCAGAAGGTCAATCATGGCTCTGAGAATATTTCATGTCTTTGCTGTTCCTAGGGTTCCATTTAGCGTATCGCAAAATTGTTTCCGATTGGCTGTCGCGAGTTGATAAGAATACTGTTCTGCTTGCTGCGTTATTTCTTTAATTTTGGCTTTGAGTTTCTTATTTCGCTTTTGCCTTTTCTATCTTTCAGTGAGGTTTGTTCTTGCTTCCCACAGGTGGAGAAGGTGAGCGTCTACTTCAGGGGTGTCATCTGTTCTAGTGACAGTTTTGGTGTGCATTTGCTTTTCATTTCGGATTACATTGCACCACTCGTCCAAGTCGTCTGTGGAAGTCACGTGCGCTTTTTAGCGATTTTCTATATGCATGCCTGTCCGTTATTTTAGCTGTGCCGATGTGTTTGCGGATTCGGCCGGTGCGAATTGTGGTGCTTAGTATGTTGTGATTGCTGTCCAGGTTTTCAAGGGTTTTGTACCAGTCCACGCTTTGGCAGTTTTGCACTATCGTCAAGTCTAGACTTGGGTCCTTAGATATGCTGTTGCCTGTTCTCGTTGGTATTGCAGGGTCAATTAACAGCGTCATTCGCAGCTTCTCTATTTGTCCTGCGATATTCCTGCTTTTCGTGCGTTGCATCTTATATCCCCAGCTTGCATGCCTGGCATTACAGCCCCCAACTATGATTAACAAATTCCCTTTCACCAGTTTTGCTGTCTCTTGAAAGAGCTTGTCGCACGTTGCTCACTTTTGTCTTGAAAAATGTAGATATTAAGTACGAAGGCGCTCTTTCCACGACTACCTTTGTAGGGTATTTCTGTTATGAGAGGCGGGATATCTGCCCCTTGAGTGGGCTGATGACATATTGCTGTATTTGAGTTATCGACTAATGTAGCAATTTCCATTCTGCGTCCCCGGTACTATATTTTTCGTAGCCCCGTAATTTTGATTTTGTTCTGGTTTCCTGGACTGCTATGACAGCAGGTGGCTTTTGTTGCAACGCCACCAGCTGCAACAGTTGCCCTTTTTTCCGCCGGAAACCATGGCAGTTCCACTGCCATAATTCGCACTTTTCTGACCACTGCGTTTGTTATTTAGCCATTATGCGTCTCCTGGTTCATGACCGACCATCTAGGCCTGTTGTAAATTTTGTCAGCATGTTCTCCGATGTTGATGGCAGTGGCATGATTTCGCAAAACTTTCGTGAATTCGATGTGTTGTGCCTGGATTTTCTTGCCTAAGATCTCGAACTTTCTATCTACCTTTATCATTACTTGTTCTATAAACGTTGGTATACCTTTTTTTAATGTTCCTTTCAGTATCGACAACGTAATTATTGAGTCGCCTCCTGCATTCGGTTGCGTCTGCAATTTCTGGCCACTCTGGGCTGGTGTAGAGTTTTGTTGCGGGTGCTGCGTGTGTTGCTTTTTAGTTTTCTATTTTCTCGTTCTAGGTCACCTATTCTCACCCGCATTATCTCTAATTTGCTTTTTAAGTGCGTGAGTTGTGGTGTTTGGTTTGAGTGCAAGGAGGATATTGCTGCCCAGCTCGCCTGGTTCTTTTCTTTTTTTTCTGCGTTTTTTTGCCCTTGTGCTGTTGTTGCTTTGCTTTGGCCTACTTGTGGTCACCATTCCTGGAGTTGGAGCCGTCTCGAGAGCTGGACCTGGTCGGGAACTGCAACACACCCTGTCTGGTGGTGCAGAGTCCGTACTGTCCGTGCTAAACCAGCGTCGCTTGAGTATGCCTGTGGTTTGAGGTGTGCTGCGTTTGTGCGACAGCAGCGACCAGCCCTTTTGAGGGACGCGTTTGAGATTTTGGTGCACTCCGATGTTGCCTTGGGGTGGCGTCCGCCACACAGGGCACATTCTATATTGCAAGTGTGGTCCTCAGGTGGGTCTCTTAGCCGGCAGTTGCTGCACGCCTTTGTTATTTGTGTGGGGCAAACATCCGTCCTATGTCGCTCGCTCTTGCAGAGTATACAGTACTGCCATGTGGGTTGATAAGGCACGCACGGCATTTCGCCAGTGTAATAATACACGAAGCGTGACAGTATTGGTCCATCAAACGTGATCACTGCAGTTCGTGCACATGTCTGTCCGAGCATGCGGGCTTGAACAATTGTCGCTTCTTGAGTGCGCACTCGGAAATGGCTCAGGAGTTCAGCTTCTGGCGTTTCGCGTTCTATTCCGTGTACCACCCACTTCAAGTATCATGCAGGAGTGGGTATGTAGGTGTTTACGGGATACTTGGTGCCATTGAGCTCCAGTGTCTTTATCTTTAAGATCTTTATCTTCTTTATTGTCAAGTCTGATCCAACGAACCAGATATTCATACTTCTCGCACAGTGTAGACTTTTTCAGCATGATTCAACGAACCAGAATTTCCTACTTCTCGCAGAGGTTTGTCTTCTTTGAGTATGATCTAACGACTATGATATTTGTACTTCTCGCACATTTTAGTCTGCTTATAGTATGATCCAACGAACCAGACATTCCTACTTCTCGCACAGTTTCGTATTATTTCAGTATATTCCAACGAACCAGACAATAGGTAATGTTGTTCATGTGTCTTTGTCTCCTGATATAAATGACAATCGCTCCATGTTCTCCGAAAAAAAAAGAAAACGCCCAGGTGATAACACTCCCGAGGTGCTTAGAATAAATATGGCTTGTGTTCCGTTAGCAACAAAACCTAATAATCATCAAGACTCAATCATGACCAGATTACAAATTGGCATAGGCGTATTAGCCGGGATGGGGCTAGGAAGGCACAAGCCTCTCCCCCGCCGAGAAAAGTTGAGGGGGCTGGGCCCCCCTCCCCCCCTTTGGACAGTGGTTACTATTGGCTGCACGCTGGGGAAACCAACAAGGCGAAATTTTTTGTCACAACATTAATCACTCAATTATATTCTTACGGGAAAATGAAAATGTTACGAGGCTATGCTACAACATTGTGAAATTTAGCTAACATTGCCGCTGTGATGACTTTCTTAGTATGCTCTTTGCGGTGTGGTTCGCCTATGCGACGCTTTCGTGTCTTGTGCTCTATTTTGCTGAAGATGAGGCAAATGCCGAACAGGGACCATATATTAAGAAATTACTTGTTCATGCTTTTATTCTGCTGTGATTTGTTCATGCAGTTACAGATAGGAACGAGCAAACCTTTTAAATACTGGTCAAAAATTTTGCTGCTTCTGAAAAATAATTTTTTCGAAAAAGGATATATCATCTCCGCTGCTCTGTCGATGCTCTTGTGAGCTGTTGAGTGGGACGAATCATTTTTGATATTTATTTTTCCGTACTGAAATGGGGGAGCGGCAGCGTCAGCAGCACGTGTAAGTGAGCTCTGCACATATCTGCCACTAACTTTAGCAATTTTAGTTCTAGGAGGGTCAGAGTGGTGTCTATTTGTTTGTGAAGATACAAGGAGCTCAACCGCTACAAATACTGCTATTACAAACGAAAATTTTAAATTTTAGGAGCGGAAAACAGTGTGACTCTGTGAATACAACAACAGTCGGACCACGTGTTTTTTACGATCGCTTGTAGCTTCGTTAATATTCTGCCGGGAAACTTCTTCCTTATAAAGTTGAAAGTCCTTAGGGTAGACCTGACGCTACTGAAGTTTGATCAGGCTAGGTTTAATAGTTCTAGATTTATTCCGCAATCAAAATTAGGCCAAAACACTAAAAAGAAAAAATTGGTAATATCACCTCGCAAACGCATTTAAATTTTGTCCGCTTAATATAATAATAAACCACATCCCATAGGCTACCAGGAGGCCCAATTCCGTACACTCTAGGCCCTTCATTAAGGTGGTAATCAGGAAAAAGCTCATTTCATTAAAATAAATTTTCAAAAGGAGCTACAAACGCCCCCCAAAAATAGCTAATATCTTCTTTTAGAACACAACAGTCCGGTTCTTTCCGTGTAAAAATAATTTTGATAGCTTAAGGTAACCGGAAGATACAGAATTAGAAAAAATATAACGAAAACCGCTAATAAACGTGTGGCGCCCGCGTCTTCCCTCGCTCAGAGGAGGAGGGTGGCTACTGCTCGGGAGAAAGATACGCCCGTCAGATCAGTCTTGAACCACGGTTTTTTTTACTTTATGATCGTTTTTAACTTTGCTAATAACCTACCGGGAAACTTCTAACTCATACAGTGCAAAGCCCTGATTGTAGACCTGTCGCCACTAAGGTTTCATCAGGACCGGAGTAATAGTACCCGAACTATTTCGTGACCAAAATTAAGCCTAATCACTAAAAAGATTAATTTGGTAACATCACCTCACAAACGAATTTCAATTTTGTCCGCTTAATATATTAATAAACAGCACCCCATAGGCTGATCGGAGGCCCAACTCCGTACTCTCTAGACCCTTATTTAGGGGGTAATCAGCAGAAATCTCATTTCATTAAAATATTTTTATAAAAATAACCACAAACTTGACTGATACACCACTGAAACCTGCATTTAGAACATAACAATCCGGGTGCGGCGATGGCGTAGTGGTTAGAGCATCCGCCTTGCATGCAAGAGGTCCGTGGTTCAAATCCCGGTGCCGCGCAGTTCCCAAGCGGAAAAAAAATCCGCGTGTTGATGGAACTGCCTTATGAGGCCTGGAGTGTGGCCTCACCGCTAACCACCGCCGGAAACGCACTCCCTCACCAGAGAAGGATTGGCCACCCTGGTGCAGTATCTGGCCACCCACTACCTCCCACATGCATACGTCAAATAACACACGGCCCTCAGTCCCCAGCAGCTGCAAAGCAACTGACCACGGCGGTGGTCAGATCTGCAACGCAGCAGAGGGTGCTAAGAATCTCTGGATCCGGACAGGCCGCCATTGGAACCTGAACTTGGTAACGTTTAACGCTAGAACCTATCTAGTGAGGGAAGTCTAGCTGTACTATTCGAGGAGCTAGAGGGTGTTAAATGGGATATAATAGGGCTCAGTGAGGTTAGGAGGACACATGAGGCCTATACTGTGCTACAGAATGGGCACGTCCTTTGCTATCGGGGCTTGGCAGACAGAAGAGAACTAGCAGTGGTGCTCCTAATTCACAGAAACATAGCTGGCAACATAGACAATTATAGCATTAATGAAAGGGTGGTAGGTATTGTAATTAAACTTAATAAAAGATACAAGATGAAGGTAGTCCAGGCTTAC
This sequence comes from Rhipicephalus microplus, assembly GCF_043290135.1. Classification (NCBI taxonomy): domain Eukaryota; kingdom Metazoa; phylum Arthropoda; class Arachnida; order Ixodida; family Ixodidae; genus Rhipicephalus; species Rhipicephalus microplus. The sequence continues at coordinate 97,686,300 of NC_134710.1, forward strand.
TTGCCTATATCCAGCCATGATGACGCTTCAGTTGAAAGCTTCTATGAAGACGTGGAATCGGCAATGAGTAAGGTAAAAACACAGTATACTATAGTGATGGGCGACTTTAATGCAAAGGTAGGGAGAAGCAGGCTGGAGACCAGGCAGTAGGAGATTATGGCATCGGCACTAGAAACGCCAGGGGAGAGCTACTAGTAAAATTCGCAGAACACAATTATTTGCGGATTTTGAATACCTTCTACCGAAAATGAGAAAACCGCAAGTGGACATGGAGGAGCCCTAATGGCAAAAATAAGAACGAAATAGACTTTATAATGACTGCACACCCAGGAATCGTGCAGGATGTGGAAGTGGTTGGCAAGGTACGATGCAGTGACCATAGAATAGTACGTTCTCGAATTCGCCTAGACTTGAACAAGGAACGACAGAAACTGATACGCAAGAAGCCAATCAATGAGCTATCACTGAGAAGGAAAGTACAGGAATTCAGAGTGTCGCTGCAGAACAGGTACTCGGCCCTTAGTGAGGAAACCAACCTTAGCGTAGATACAATGAATAATAATCTAACGAGTATCATTACAGAGTGTGCAGTGGAAGTTGGAGGCAGGGTAGTTAGACAGGAAACTGGCAAGCTTTCCCAGGAAACGAAGAACCTAATTAAGAAGCGTCAAAGCATGAAAGTGTTAAGTACAACAGACAAAATAGAACTGGCAGAGCTTTCGAAGTTGATTAATAGACGTAAAGTATGCGATGTAAGAAGGTATAACATGGAGAGAATTGAACACGCTCTGAAAAACGGAGGAAGCGTCAAAGCAGTGAAGAGGAAACTTGGGATAGGCAAAGTCGGATGTATGCACTAAGGGACAAAGAAGTCAAAATAACTACCAATATGGATAGGATAGTTAAAATAGCGGAGGAGTTTTAAAGAGATCTGTACAGTAGCCGAGACAACCACGACCTGAATACTATAAGAACAAGCAGTAACCCAGATGACACCCCACCAGTAATGATAGAAGAAGTCAGAAAGGCTTTGGAGAGCATGCAAAGAGGCAAAGCTGCTGGTGAGGATCAGTTAACATCAGATCTGCTGAAAGATGGAGGACAGATTGTGTTAGAAAAACTACCTACCCTGTTTACGAGGTGTCTCCTGACGGGAAAGGTACCAGAGTCTTGGAAGAACGCTAACATCATCTTAATACATAAGAAAGGAGATGACAAGTACTTGAAGAATTACAGGCCGATCAGCTTCCTCTCTGTAGTATACAAGCTATTTACAAAGGTAATTGCTAACAGAGTAAAGAAATCATTAGAATTCAATCAACCAAAAGAACAAGCAGGATTTCGAACAGGCTTCTCAACAATCAACCACATTCATATAATCAATCAGGTAATAGAGAAATGCTCAGAATATAACCAACCACAATACATAGCCTTCATAGATTACGAGAAGGCGTTTGATTCAGTAGAAATATCAGCCGTCATGCAGACACTGCGGAATCAGGGCGTAGATGAAGTATATATAAACATTCTGGGAGAAATCTACAGGGGATAAACTGCTACCATAGTGCTTCATAAAAAAAGCAACAGAATACCAATCAAGAAGGGTGTAAGGCAGGGGGACACAATCTCCCCAATGCCATTTACTGCGTGCTTACAGGAGGTTTTCAGAAGCCTAAAATGGGAACAGTTAGGGATAAGAGTTAATGGAGAGTACCTTAGTAACCTGCGCTTCGCCGATGACATTGCATTGCTGAGTAACTCAGGTAACTCAGAGGACGAATTGCCACTCATGATTACGGAGTTAGACAAGGAGAGCAGAAAGGTTGGTCTTAAAATTAATCTGCAGAAAACGAAAGTAATGTACAACAACCTCGGAAAGGTGCAGCGCTTCGAGATAGGTAATGGTGCACTTGAAGTTGTAAAAGACTATGTCAACTTAGGGCAGGTAATAACCGCAGAGCCTAACCACGAGATTGAAGTAACTAGAAGAATAAGAATGGGCTGGAGTACATTCGGTAAGATCTCTAAAATTATGACAGGTAGATTGCCACTATCCCTCAAGACGAAGGTATATAACAACTGTATCTTGCCGGTACTTAGCTACGGAGCAGAAACCTGGAGACTTACAAAGAGGGTTCAGCTTAAATTGAGGACGACGCAGCAAGCAATGGAAAGAAAAATGGTAGGTGTAACCTTAAGAGACAAGAAGAGAGCAGAGCGGATTAGGCGACAAACGGGGGTTAAGGATATCATAGTTGAAATAAAGAAGAGAAAATGTACATGGGCCGGGCAGATAGCGCGTAGACAGGATAATCGCTGGTCATTAAGGGTAACTAACTGGATTCCCAGAGAAGGGAAGCGGGTTAGGGGGAGACAGAAGGTTAGGTGGGCAGACGAGATTAAGAAGTTTGCGGGTATAAATCAGCAGCAGCAAGCACAGGACCGGGTTAACTGGTGGAACATAGGAGAGGCCTTTGTCGTGCAGTGGACGTAGTCAGGCTGATGATGATGATGATGATGAATATATATTTCATGTAGCATCTATATCAACACATAAAAACCACGCTATATTTAAGAATTTTAATATTCGCCACAACAGGGGCATCGTCCTTTGTCCTGCAAAGGACGTAGTCAGGCCGATGATGATGATGATGATGACTGAAATGCCAAATATTTGCTCCGATTTCGTCTCTAATATACCAAATCAGCATTGCTTATGGTAACTTGTAGTTTTAGTGGCAGCTTGTAGTGTGGCCACGAATAAAGCTGCAGTGGACTCGAGCTATGTAGGAAGCTCAACTTCTAAGCTTGCACCACAACCTGACCCCAGCGGACCAAGGAGAAGGTGAAAGACTGTGGTTTTTAGCACTATCGAGGCTTAGTTAAGAGTCAGGCTGTGGTTGGTTATCACTCAACTCAAATTGTCTTTTATGGCTCAAAATACTCTCAAGAAGCTAAAAAGCACACACGTGCCACGCTGCTTATTATCTGTCTATTCCTCTTTCTCTCAGCATGTACGGACTCACAGAATTGTGCACGCGCGATAACTGCTAAACACCGTTATGCATCAAGTGAAATATTTTATTATGCGTATAATTCATCTCGCCAGCTGCTATAAGTAGCCGCTGCTTATGTGATTGGCAGCTAGCCTAATTGAATTACATATAAATGGAGAGGCTCTCCGGCTTCGTGAGGTCATGTAACAAGCAGGCGATTTTGTGGCACACAGAAAATTTTAAATACTGAACAACCAATAGAAAAGATTATGCCGTATTGAAAATGATTTATTGTCCTATTTTTACATGGTCGTGCGTAAGTGGTCATTACGCGATAGACCATTTTCGCGTCATAGGTTGCCTCGCGTAACAAGCTGGTGTTGTGAGCATGACAGAGACTGTTTACACCAATCATATACAGCTAACGACTATTTCAAAACTAAGCAATGAGGAATGGTTCAACGTTAAAATCACTAAATTTTTGTTCTTTCAAAGGAAAATTTTGATTGCACCGTTTGTATTGGCATAATTATGCAGGTGCATCAGGCTCCTTAAGAAATGATAATACAAATACGATTGATGTAAACAATGTAGTACGCCCCTCTGACCACAAATTATACTTTTTAAAAATGATGGTTGAGAATAAATAGGGTGTAAACGATGTAGTACACCCCTAACACCACAAAGGATACGTTAAAAAAACGTTGAAAAGTTGATAAAAAGTAAACAGTAATATAAAAATGGCAATATTATTAATATTCGCCCGCTCCAGAAACCCTGTTCAGACTATAAGCAAACAAAGAAATTATAATACACACAAGCCTTAATATATGCAAGAAAGTGTAATACTTATTATTAAAAATATGACAGCAATCATTCAATAAAAAATTATGGTTGATCTTCCGTCATGGGATCGGCATACAACACGAAAGTAAAATGCGCCTTTACAGGGGTAAATAAACGTTTACTGTACATTGATAAAGAAGGGTATGCTGAATGTGTGTTTTTGTGTTTAGCAGCCATAGCCCCATTCATCGTGAATGTATTCTCGTTGAAGCTTGATACTTCTCCATCCCTACGACTAACATCCGCCATGATAGATTTATTAAACAAACTATTGTGGTATTTGTAGATGGTAACCACCAAAGCATAATCAGAGAAAGAGGCATGATAGTAAAATGAGCTTCGCATATTGGACGCAAAACTTTGGCTAAGAGACCTTTCTTCGGCCTATTAATCTGGAATTGAACTTCATGGTACATAAGAAAGCGTGTCGGTGGACCTCTGTGTATGTGAATTGATATCTAGTTGCACACGCGTGTCAAAGAAGTTCTCTTTATATATATATATATATATATATATATATATATATATATATATATATATATATATATATATATATATATATATATATATATATATATATATATATATATATATATATATACGGTCACTAAACACAAAAGAGCAATTGCGCAATACACTTTAACACGTCTTTAATCTGGCAGCCATTGCCACCAGTCTCGCTGTTCTCAAAAACACTTCGTCCCACTACCAGTCAGTTTACCCCATATCATCTTTCCACCGGGCAGGACGGTGGAGGTAGAAGAAGGAGAGAGGGTGGGAGATACCATTGTTTCTTGAGGGCAGTTCTACTTACGTTCTTGACCAAGTTGCAGTGCATGGTGCAGCACTGAACGCTGCGGATGGTCTTTGCGATGACGAACCGTCTTCATTCTCAAGACACAGGCCCCTGTGAAAAACTTTCACGGGGTGATAAAAAAGCTGTTGTAGACAACCGTGAGCTTGGGGAGAATCTTGTGGCGCACGGTACGTGACTTCGCCGGCCGGATCATGAACAACGCACTCTCCCGTTGCGGTGCTTTTTCAATGGTGTTTTCCAAAGTATGAACCTGGTCCTCGTAACTTCTCTCTTGGCTCGGCGGTCTCTCCAGGATCATTTTAGTTGTCACGAGCTGTTGAAGAGCAGGTTCCTGCTTGATGTTGTTCAGCTCAAAATGAGAGTGACGTATGTCTTCCGCCTCTTCACCGTGCCCTGATATTCCAACGTTAGACGTAGAGGTTCCATAGCCACCTGTCTTCGGTGGTTCCCGGAAAGCTGTTTGGAGTAAAGTAGAGGCTTGAGCTTTTCCTCTGATTTCCATGGTTGACACCGTAGCTTAGAGAAGAGGTTCCTGGATGTGTCTTGCACAGTCATTGTGGTTTGTACCGGCTGCGATAGAAAGTCACAAGAAGCAAACGCCAGGCTCAGGAAATGTACTACTGCAAAGTCGTCAAATTTTCTTTTATTCTTTCTTCAGCGTCTGCGTCGTGCTTCGCCGCTTGTTCCATTCGCATTCACCAGATTCTCTGAGCTCCTGCTCTTAAAAATGCTGAGTGGTGTCATTTCGCATACGGCCATCTCCCCCGTTTTGTTCACCTCGTTGCACTCGTTTCGACGTCGTTCTCCACATGCGTCCTCCTCTTTATTACACACACCGCCAACACAGCACATCGGTTCATCTTGCCACACGCTTGGCCATAAATATTCATTGTCATCAGTCACGTCATGTAGTCTCACCTCAAAAGAAGTGGCAGCTATAATCAAGAAAGACTGCCGGATGCCTTTCCCGCCATCACATGGTTCCCAGCATAGGCCTGCGCCAGGGGTGGGGGGGCAGCAGAGAGCGCCCTTGCCCCCAGTAACCGGAAATGGTGGTGCGATGTCAGCCCCACACATTGACATATTAGGAAGGTGAACTGTGACCTGGGGTGGGGGTGGGCGCAAAGTCAGCCCCTTACATTCCCATAATAGGAAGGGGGCGCGGCGATGAACCGTAACTTAAGGTAAATACTGCGCACGCACGCCTATGGAACCAATGTTCAGCTTGCCGTCTATGAAGGTTATCGCGCCAGCATCGACCAAGAACTGCGACAGCGCCATATCCTGGAATACTCTTTCGAGGAGAGAGTACACGGTATCACGAGAGCTTCATTCACTGTCTTTGCTGTTCCTTAATCTGCTATCCCTCCTTTCTAATGGCAGTGCCAAACATGGTTGTCGGCAGCATTTTCTTTTGGGGAGTGCAAACTAGTGTTGTTTCGAGGATGGAAGAGGGAGAAAGCACTGCTGTAGCTGTAGCTTAGGTTATGTCATGTGTGGTGTGGCTTGAGAAAGGTGGGCAAGTACCCCTTCTGCACCCCCTTGCTGACACGCATGGTGCTAAGCACTAGCTCTAACACATAATCTCCAACATTTTTTAATCACCTGCGAGAATAAGGTCCTATGAAGAATACACGCGATCGCAACGAATGGATGGCTCGAAATAAGAAGGGTGTAGAGTTCGTTGTAGGGGCGAATATTGTAGAATGGAACAGCCAACGGAGGAGAGGAAAATGCGCAATCTTAATTTTTCGCAGTTCCGAAACGTGCAGCTAGCCCCCTTGGATGGCATAGGAGGGTCGGCGATCGTGCGATAATCTTCCCATTGCGTGAACTGCACTTACATCTCAGCAAAGCCAATCCATTTAAATTATAGTTCATGACCAAGCGTGAGGTCTTACGTTCCGCGATGGTCCCGATATGCTATACAATACGAGTTCTGAGCATAACTTCGACCCACTAGTCTCTTTTCACGAAATAGTGAAACACAACGAGCTTGGCCACCGGAAATTCCCTTCCCGCACTCAAAGCTGACTTGACCTCAAATTACACATTGGTAATGTCACTAACTGGATCTTTCTCATAGAGAGGAAGGTTTTGTCGCTTTCCTCTACACATCGACTCACACTTCTTTGTGGGCAATGAAGAGTATTGCTCGTTAGCGCCCTTATTCTAGTAACATTCCGCGTTACAGCATGCCTCTTTTATTAAACAAGGAGATTGAAATACAGCCCTCAAAAGTGGCGATCTCCAGCAACAGCTAAGGGCTGTCCAAAGGCAATTCGATCAGGTGGAGAACAATGGTCTTCCGGTCTCTACGTGAGCGCGGCCCATAACTACGACTGTGTTGTTCAGTAAAACCGGAGTGATGTTTGTTGACTGACTGACTGCTCGTAAGGCAGTGGGTACCATGCTTTTCATATTCATATTCACAAGAAGAACATTGACTTCTTTTAGAATGATAAATTGCACTCTGACAACTATATTGCCATACGTTTAACAATCATAAATTTATTATTAGGGTAGAAAATGTGATTTGAAGTTCGATTTTTAAACTTCGCGCCAAAATGACTGCGCGTTACGTTAGACATTTCAAAATGTAACTTCTGTATTTTCGCGGCATTGGTTCGATGAAATTTTCTAAGATTTCGTCTGGTGGGCCTGTTGTAAGATTTAAAACTTCGTATGTTAAATTCAAGGCAGATAACAATGTATTTCATTTTTGTTGATTGAAAGATAGGTAGGACCCAGTAGACACCTTCCACATATCTTACGTCACGGTGTCTGGTGCAGGAATCTCAAGGTGGCGTTTTAACCCACCTTTTGTTTTCGCACGCCTTCCCGCTTTCTAAGCGTCGTGTCGCACTAAAAATGGTGTTTTCGTGATTCTGAAATGGTACTTTTATAATACGCGAAAAATCGTTTCGCTCTTTAGTGTCACTTTAAGGGCTCCTTGCATTATCCCGATTCTTATCATTAACCTCGATTCAAAAAGGATGCTTTAACATCGGTCCGTCTGTATTGCACAACACATATCTATGGAGTTGCAAAAAAGTTCTGGAATCCAAACTCTCACAATGCTTTTTCAGCAAACGTGGAGCCAGCGTTCGCCTTTGAAAATCTTAGAAAAAATGCCCCTGTAGTGGTGAGCACTTAAATATACCGTGGTTTATTGTGTTAGCGTAAACGCTACTTGAATTATTTATTAAAATATTCTTATTAGCGAAATATGTACAACAACAAGCTATGAATTGGTGACCTGATCTCCAACGGAATTTGTCATGACGTCGAAGCCTAATAGGAGAACTTGTAACCGGTAAACATCCTTTGAGTATCTTCTGAACGGAAAAGCATTGCCGTAATAAACTCGTCGGGCGTGTGAGAAAAACGCTCCATTTTCTTCGCCAAATGCCGATGGTTTATTTTACCCTGACTAAGATGACTGCCGCAGGCGCCATTTGTTGGACACGACTTCAATTCTGAGCAGCAATTTTCACTCCAACAAGTTTTCAGCCCTCGCCCTTATCTGGTGTTTTTGGGCTCCAAAACTGTTTACGACAAATGCACGCCTCAAAAGCGCAGCCTTCGAGATCCATTACAACATTCAAAGAAATCTGTATCTGGGATCAATAAAAGAAATTATTGTGTTGAAAGGTTCACTAAACCATGTGCTACCACATTACTTCCAATGGGCTTAGTGAGACGCCCATTTAACCATATTTTTTTTTCGTCTCTAATAAATGATTGAGAGTAAGTTGAAATAAGAAGATGAAGTGTGAAGGTATCATGCACTTCTGTCTTCTTTCCGATCCCTCATTGTGGGCGGCTGCCAGAAATGAGAGGAACATCCTCATCATCTTCATTTGCCACGTAACCGAGAGGCATCGAACAAGTGCAATTGGTGACTCCGCTTCGATGCGCTGACGTTCAGTGCTGTCATAAAGCTTGAGCAAGCTGCGAACCTTTGGTGTTCTTCACGGTCGCCGAGCGTTCCTTCCTACTGACTCCAACGGGGTGTTTTCGACGGTGATACCAGACGACGGTATCGGATCGAGGCCATGTGGAACGGCCATGCAGGTGATCGAGAACGACCATCCGCGCAGCAATCTGGCCTACCTTATGATGAGCCATCGCTCGTCCAACCCGGCGGCTCAGGTCAGCTTCGAGGCCAGCCAGCACGACGACACCGATGCCCATACCTAACCGTCGAGGATCGTCGAGACCAGTGCCAAGCAGTTTCACTGAGCCGCCGACCATTCAAAAATCCCAGGCCCAGGCAATCCAGACCTAAGCCATGCCAGACAAGCCATGCCAGGCAAGCCATGCTCGGGAAAGTGAAAACCAGTCTATACCCAGGCGCCTTGGCCATGGCCAGACATGGCTGGCCCGACTAAAATGCTATGGCCAGCTGCAAGGTCAATCAGCGAAATGACACCAAGACCAGTATCTGACCGTCGAAGGTCAACGATGTAAAGAAAAGGCACGCACACAGCGCTCATGGCTCTTGACGGTGTTCTTCCGGGGTTCATCTTACTTCGAGGCTCGAAGTTCGAAAATACCGAGCGTCAAAGAGTGCAACAATGACAACGAGGGTGAAGAGATGGGCCGGCAGACACTCGAAAGTGAAAACAACACAACAAGGACTCGGAATCCTCCTTCGAATCTGAAGATGACAGTTTGGAGATCTACGAGGAACATTGTGAAACGAGGCGATCGGAGTACATGGATGACATGACTGACTTCGAGCGACAGTTTTGCACCTCAAGGAACAGCTTTACCTCGAGCGAACAAACCAAAAAGAATTTAAACTTGAAGATGTGAAACTGGACCTTGCACCTGAATACCTGCAACCGCTTGAAGACCTTCAGAACAACATAAGTAAGCGGATAAAGGTCACAGGTATTCTGAAGGAAATGAAGTTGAATAACATCAAGCGAAAGTACGAAGCTGATGAAATCGCAGCATGTCCATATATTGAGAGTGGACGAGCTTTGTTGCAAGACTCAATTCTATGTGAGCTCGACGAAAAGATCAGGTGACTTGAGGAAAACCACAAGAGCATTGACACCAAGTAAATTTAGATGACGGCCCTCTACCGGTATACAGTCGAGACGGTGCCAGCCAGCCACACTGTCCCGTCTGCCTGTCATCCAAAACGCCCATCGCAGACAGGCCAGTCATATGTCACGAATACGCGTATGCTAGCCATTCCCGTGCCGTCCAGGCGCCCAGGCCACCTATAGGCCTCCGCTTCTGAGATCAGGGCCGCCCATGTCCGCTGCCTTAACCCGGCAGGAGCGATGTTGACGCGCTTCCACGGACGCTGAAGGGGCTTGCAGGCGTTCGAACAAGTCGGGATGTTTTGTCAGTCGTTCATTATTTGTTTAATTGGCTATGACTACATTATCAATTTATATATGAATACTATCGATCATATTTCTTCGCCATTTGTATCGATCCTATTTCGCCCATTAATATAGCAATTCGTGAAATTTCTTGCTTTCCTGTAATCCGCTTTTTGAGTTTCTTCAATATGAACGTGAACATTTATCTGCTGTCGATAATTGTCCTCGTAGGGTTCTCGTTGGACCGGTCCCCTTTCATCTATAATATCAAAACGAAAAGGTGTCTACAAGCAATTTCCTAGGTTACGCATTTGGCAAAAGCTGTTGCGAACAGTAAACGTTGCTTTGCCCTGTGGACTTTACAGAATAAAATATGGGTAGTTTTGTTTACACATAAGTAAGCTTAGATCTCTTAAATAGCGGTATGGTCGTAAGGAACCTGTGTTCGTAAAGCTATATAATAATTTGCTGGTCAGGCCACTGTTTTAAGTCATCGTAAAGCGAAGGTATGTAAACTTGTAACCAAACTGCCGTAGAAGCTCACGGGTAAAGTATTTGGCGGCATATTGGCCCTGTCGCCATCTACGTAATGTGGGGACGATGCCCCTGTTGTGGCGAATATTAAAATTCTTAAATATAGCGTGGCTTTTATGTGTTGATATAGATGCTACATGAAATATATATTCATCATCATCATCATCAGCCTGACTACGTCCACGGCACGACAAAGGCCTCTCCCATGTTCCGCCAGTTAACCCGGTCCTGTGCTTGCTGCTGCCAATTTATACCCGCAAACTTCTTAATCTCATCTCCCCACCTAAACTTCTGCCTCCCCCTAACCCGCTTGCCTTTTCTTGGAATCCAGTTAGTTACCCTTTACGACCAGCGGTTATCTTGTCTACGTGCTACATGCCCGGCCCATCTCCATTTCTTCTTCTAGATTTCAGCTATGATATCCTTAACCCCCGTTTGTTCCCTAACCCATTCTGCTCTCTTCTTGTCTCTTAAGGTTACACCTACCATTTTTCTTTCCATTGCTCGCTGCGGCGTCCTCAATTTAGGCTGCACCCTCTTTGTAAGTCTCCAGGTTTCTGCTCCGTAGCTAAGCACCGGCAAGATACAGCTGTTATATACCTTCCTCTTGAGGAATAGTGGCAATCTACCTGTCATAATTTGAGAGTGCTTGCGAAATGTGCTCCACTCCATTCTTATTCTTCTAGTTACTTCAATCTCGTGGTTCGGCTCCGTGGTTATTACCTGCCCTAAGTAGACATAGTTTTTCTGGTGTCGCCGTCGAAAACACCTTGTTGAGGTCAGCAGGAAGGAAAGCTCGGCCACCGTGAAGAACACCAAACGTTCGCAGCTTGCTCAAGCCTCATGACAGCACGAGACGTCAGTGCATCATAGCGGAGTCACAAATTGCACTTGTTGTTGTTCACCCATTGATCGTGGCGCAAACCCACTATGAGGGATTGGCCAAGAATCGAGTGGTTTTAAGAATTATTGTTCAGATTTAGAACAGTGGAGACATAATAGAAATATTACCGATAACCTAGGAAAGTGTGGTGCCTAATGTAATGCATACATTTAGATTTCTTTATGTTACGTGGCAAAGAAAGATGATGACGATGTTCGTCTCATTTCTGGCAGCTGCCCACAAAGAGGGATCGGAAATAAGGCGGAAGTGCGTGATACCTTCGCACTTCATCTTCTTCTCTCAACTTACTGTCCATCATTTTTTAGAGACGAAAAAAAATATGGTTCAATGGGAGTCTCACTAATCCCTTTGGAAATAATGTGGTAGCACATGATTTGGTGAACCTTTCAAAAAAATACCAGGCAACAGGAAGCCTCGAGCTCACTCGTTCCCGCCGCTGTCCCGTCGGCGGGAGCCGCGGGGGACCTTCTCCGTCGGCGACGCCGCCGCTGGGAGGCGGCGCTCAGAAGCTCGGAGCTCAACGACCAGCTCTGGGCTGTCCGGCAGGCCGAAGATGCCGCCCGAGTTCAGGGACTCAGCGCCGCCATCTGAGGTCACCAAGACCAAGCTGCCGGCCAAGTTCTAATAAAGTTTCCTCTCTCTCTCTTTCTGATCCTAGATATAGTTTTCTTTGAATGTTGTAATGGATCTCGAAGGCTGAGCTTTTGATGCGTACATGTGTCGTAAACAGTTTCGAAGCCCCAAAACACTAGATACGGGCAAGGGCAAAAACAATTGCTGGAGAGAAAATTGATGCTCACAATTGAAGTCTTGTCCAAGAAATGGCGGCTGCAGCAGTCATCTTAGTCGGGGCAAAATAAACCAGCGGCATTCGGCGAAAAAAAAATCGAACGTTTTCCTTACACACCGGACGAGTTTATTACGGCAACGTTTTTCCGGTCTGAAAACACTCAAACGATGTCTATCTGTTACTAGTTTTCTCGGTAAGCCTCGACGTCATGACTAGTTTTGCTGGAGGTCAGGTGGCAAAGTCATACCTTGTTCGTGTACACAATTTGGGAATAAGAGTCTTTTAATAAATATTTTATGGGTCATTTACACTAACACATTAAAACCACGTTGTATTTAGGATTTATGTGTTCACCAGAAGAGGGGCATTTTTGTACATTTTCGGAGGCAATCACTGGCTCCAGTTTTGCTGAAAAAGCATTGTGAGAGTTCGGAATTCAAAATTTATTTTCACATTCATAAATATGTGTAGTGCGAAATAGACGGAGGGATGTCACGAGTATCCTTTTTGAATCGAGGTTAATGATCATAATCAGGGTAATGCAAGGAGCCCTTAAAGTTACACTAAACAGTGAAACGATTTTTCGCGTATTATCAAAGTACAATTTCACAATTACAACAACACCACTTTCAGCGCTACATGACGCTCAGAAAGCAAAAGGCGTGCGAAAAGAAAAGGTGGGTTGAGATTCCACCTTGACATTCACGCATGAGACACCATTACGTAAGAAATTTTAGGGGTGTCCACTGGGTCCTACCTATATTTCAATTGGTAAAAATGAAATACGTTGTTATCTGCCATAGACTTAGAATACAAATCTTTAGAACGTGCACGACAGGCCCACCACACGAAATCTTAGAAAATTTCTTCGAACAAATACTGCGAAAATAAAGAAATACATTCTGAAATGCCCAACCTCATGCACGATGATTTTGGCGCGAAGTGTAAAAACAGAATTTCAAATAGTTTTTTCTTCCCTAATAATAAACCTATGACAGTGAAACGTAAAGCAATATAGTTCTCAGAGTGCAGTTTTTCAATCTAAAATAAGTCAATGTTCCTATTATTAATATTACAAACTACATGGCATTTTTGGGATACCTTAAGAAATCGCCAGGCCTGCGCCGAACGCTTAACACAATCTTAGCAAAAGCTGGAAAATGGACCATATAGAGGCCGTTATAAGCTCCCCTGGGTAACTATACTGCAAGTACACCTGCATTGCTAGCATGGCACGCACATCGCCATAAATCATCATATTTTTGTAAACGAGGGAATCCAGCACTATGCCACAATTCGTTATTGTTAGGAAAAGCTTTGTACCAACTGTCTTACGAGCAGTCAGTCAGTCAACACACTTCACTCCGGTTCTAAGGAACTCGAGTGTAGTAGTTGTAGGCCGCCCCGACGTAGAGGCCGGAAGACCATGGTGCTCCATTTGTTCGAGGGCCCTTCGGACAACCCTTAGTTGTTGCTGGAGATCGCCACAATTGAGGGCTCCCTTCCAGTCCTGTTGTTTATTAAAAGAGGCATGTTGTGGCGTCAAGAAGACGCGCTCAAATGCGCTCTTCATTTAGACCTGAGCATTGCCACGGTCACAAAGCTTGAAGGTAAAACTGGTCAGAAGCCTATTATCACAGACATCAACGCCCGCCGTGCGATTGAAGCGTGAATATGTGAAGAGGGGCCAAATAACGGAAATCAAAAACACAAGGAAATTTTGTTTAGAATACTCCTACTTTCATATACGCTAAATTAAACGAGAAGTTTACTTTATGGCTCATCTCACAGTTGGCTAAATAGCTGATTGCCGTTTTTTTTTCTGTCAAGCGCCATAAATTCGAAGCGTATGTAATTAGTCTTCTATGTGGGATCCCGGCTCATGTTGCCGTGTGTTGAGCTGTTCAGTCCGGGGCAATGTCGGGTCCACGAGCCATCGCTCACTTTTTTGCACAGTGATTTCGTGCGTATCGTCCGTAGATTATTACTGGATTATGTTAAAGAGCTTGTTTGACAGAAATTTCGGCGTCGGCGTCAGTGGTTGTGAGCGAAAAAACACCAGGCCTGCGCTGAAGACAAAGCACAGTGACAGCGAAAGCTAAAAGAGTGGCCTTCCGGAGCCTTTTCTAAACACCCATTGGGTAACTGCTGCAAGCACACATGCTGGGTATAATTTCTAGGTAGTAGGCCGGCATTCGCTGTGCTATCTTCGTTATTCTTCTGAGTAGTGTGGTATCCGCTAAACACTTGCAAAGAAATCTGTGCCAATTGTTCATGCAGTGGCTGACGACGATGAGGAATTATGTCTGAAGTGGGTATGCGTCACAGTTAATAGGGGATCAAGAGCAAGCTTTTGTAATGGGTTGAGGCATTTGACTATCCACTCGTTACGCTATACGCATTGTGTTGCGCCTGGTTTTTCTTACAGGGTAGCCAGCCGGTCTTAGAACTCATACAAACGCGAATCCTTTCCCAGCATTAAGCCTACCTAAGGCAAGTTTGCGTACAGATTTCAAGTACTGATGCTGCTCAGTGGTAGAAATCTGGGCTGGCACGCAGTAAACCCAAGTTCTAGCCACATTATGTCCTTGGTAGTAGTGTTTTTTTTTCTTATTTCTTGTGAAGTGCTTACGGGTGGTGGCGGCGGCGGCAGCAGACAACTACGGCGCCGCCATAACAGTTTTCACTGTAAAATCACCATCTTGTCCATGACCAAAAAGTCGAGAAAGACAAAAATAAAATAACTATAACAAATTACGGATAAGCTGGTGTTATACCACAAAACCACGTGATTTGTTCCAACTGTTGTGGAAAAAAATCCCAGCATATATACGGAGTGAACGATGATGAGTGGGGCGAAGCGCCGGAGGTTTTAATCGCTAAATCGTGAACCATCCAAGAATATCTCCCACTACGTCATCAAAGTCGTGACAAACACTGTATATATCTATACAAGAAATGGTATTATTCGTAAATGGTAGCTATACGTCGCTTCCTTCCCTTTTGTTTACGGCTTTATGGTTCGTTAAGTGGTGGATTGTTTATGGGGTGTAGTGGGTTGTTGCAAGGATGAGGTTGTGGGCCGTTTGCAAAGGTGAAGGCTTAGGCGATCACGTAAAAACAAGGGATGGACACAGTGGGACAATCTATGGTTCTTTAACGCGCACCTGGATACAAGTACATGACCATCTTGCATTTCATATGTGCTACTTCTAAACAGTATTTGCTTTATGGTCAGTAAACTGGTGGATCGGTGATGGGGCGTAGTGGGATATGTGCAAGGACGAAGCAGTGTGCAGTTGGCAAACGTGGAACTTTAGGCGGTCACGTACGTACTAGGAATGGACAGGCCCACGCCTTTAGGAGCTTCGCCCCTAAAACAATATGTGAATCTAATGTATTAGGAGAAGCCTCCGTAAAGCATCACATAGTGCGTGGCAGAAGCGTAGAATAGCGCCAGGCGTTAAAAGATTTGAATTGAGCAATGAGCGGGCATTTTAAGGGCCAACTCATAACGAAACACTCAAGGACAGTTATATTTTAAGCCGAAGCATAGCCCTCCACAATGTTAACAGCCCTGCAGGTTCGCGTGTACGGATGCGTAGTGGGCTCTCCACTGATTCGCGAAATAATTATGGCGTAGTGGCCACTTGACAACTGTGCTTGCACTAGGCATTCACTTTGTAACAGCCAATATGACGCGCTCACTCATTCGTTTTCTTGCGGCGCAAACTTAGCAATTGAGAATTTGTTGCGCACAAGGTCCGATTACGCTATCGTTACTTACTCTTGAAAGTGAAGCTCAGGCTTCCTCCATTTTTGCATCGAAAGCTGTTATGAGCTTGCAAGAAGGGTCGTTATTGACGCTGTAGCTGTCCGCCTACGCCACCGCCGCCACTGGTGCCTGTAACCACTATCCCTCGAAGACAAATAAATGAAACAATTACAGCATAATCATGGATTGAAGCGTCTGTCTGTCTGTCTGTCTGTCTGTCTGTCTGTCTGTCCGTCCGTCCATCCGTCCATCCACTCGACCCATACTTAAATCATCAACTATAAGAACACCCTACCGCCGTTGAGTTATCTTTTATACAATTTTATTTATAGACACACTAAGGCATCTAGTGAGCAATTAATAAACTATAGAGATGTAATATTGACAGAAAAGAGAATGACCCACACCCTAAAGAACTTGCACAATCTTTATGGGCCTAGGTGGCGTCACGTAGTACGTGAACTTATTACGAGAAGGCAACTGACCAATAGTCCCTCGTATTGAATAAGGGAAAGAAGTGGATACTTAAGGGCTCGTTTTTCTGTGTTTTCACACAATAATATTGAGATGTAGCACACAATAATATCAAGAAAAGTATCGGGGAAGTTAGACCGAATTGTAAAGTAAGTGTGAAGAAAGAATAGTGGGTAGAAAGATAACTTGCAGTGGAAAGAAACCACTTTTTCCCTTATATATATATATATATATATATATATATATATATATATATATATATATATATATATAATTTATTTTTGCCGTTCGTCGTCCCCACATAAAGTAGATGGCAACGGGGCCACCATGCCGTCAACTACTTCATATACGTGAGTTCTATGGCAGTTTCTTTACAAGTTTACAAATAACTTGATTTTAAGATGAATCAAGAGATGAATCAACCACCAAGGAACGACTTGACTTTGCGGGAAAGCCTTTCGCCCTGACCCGTCAACAAACATAACCATATTTTAATCTGTAAATCCAAGGGCGCAGAGCAACGCTTACCGTTTGAAACAGCTTTTGCCAAATGCGTAACCTAGCGAATTGCTTGTTGACACCTATTCGTTTTGATATCATAGATAAAACGGGATAGGTCCAACGAGAATCCTACGAGGACAATTATCGATATTAGATAAATATTCACATTCATTTTGAAGAAACTCAAAAGCCGGATACCACGAAAGCGAGACATTTCAGGCATTTCTATTTTAATTGAAGAATTTGGATGAGCAAAAACAGCGAAGAGTTATGATCGATAGTATTCATATATTAATCGAAGATGTTGTCATAGCCAATTAAACAAATAATAAACGAATGACAAAACATCCCGACTTGATCGAACGCCTGCACGCCCCTTCAGCGTCCGTGCAAGCGCATCGACATCGCTCCACCCCGGTTCAAGCAGCGGACATGTGTGGCCCTGACCTCAGTCCATTGGTGGGCTGGGCCCCTAGATAGCATGAGGCTGGCTAGCATACGCGTATTTGTGTCATACGCCTGGCCTGACTGCGATGGGATTTTCAGATGACAGGCAGCCGGGACAGTGCGACTGGCTGGCAGCGTCTCGTTTGTACTGGTAGAGGGCCGTCAGCGAATCTTACTTGATGTCAATGCTCTTGTGTATTTCCTCGAGTCACCTGATCTTTTCGTCGAGCTCGCATCGAATGGAGTCTGGCAACAAAACTCGTTCGCTCTCAATATATGGGCACGCAGCGATTTCCTCAGTTTTGTACTTTCGCTTTATGTTATTCAACTTCATTTCCTTCAGAATACCTGTGAGTTTTATCCGCATACTTATGTTGTTCTGAAGGTCTTAAAGGGGCCGCTGGTATTCAGGTACAAGGCCCAGTTTTACCTCTTCAAGTCTAAATTTTTTTGGTTTGCTTGCTCGAGATTAGGCTGTTCCTTGAGGTGCACAAACTACCGCTAGAGGTAAGCCTTATCATGAATGTACCCCGATCACCTACTTTCACAATCTTTCTCGTACATCTTCAAACAGTCACCTTCAAATCCGATGGAGGAATACGAGTCCTCGTGCTTCGTGTTTTCACTTTCGGGTGTCTGCCCTCGTTGTCATCGTTGTACTCCGTCACGCTCGGTGTTTTCTAACTTGGAGCCTCGAAGTAACAGAAACCCCGGTAGAACGCCGTCAACAACCAGCAACGCTATGTGTGTGCGATTTATTTACATCGTTGACACTCGACGATCAGATACTGCTCTTGGTATCGTTGCGCTGATTGGCCTCGCAGCTGGCCACAGCACCAGAGTCAAGCCACCCATGTCTGGCCATAGCCAAGGCGCCTGGGTATAGACTGGTTTCCACTTCACCGGGCATGGCTTGCCTGACATGGCTTGACTGGTTTGCCTGGGCCTGGGAACTTGATCTTGAACGGCTGGCGGCCCAGTGGCACTTGCTGGCACTGATCTCAACGATCCTCAATGGTCAGGTATGGGTCACAGTGTCGTTGTGCTAGCTAGCTGGCCTCAAAGCTGGCCTGAGCCACACCAGCGATGGATTACCATTGGTAGGCCAGGGCGTAACGCGAATGGCCGTTTTCCATCGCCTGCATGGCGGTTCCACATGGCCTCGATGCAATACCGTCGTCGAGTATTGCCGTCGAAAACACCCCGTTGAGGTCAGCAAGAAGGAAACCTCGGCAACTGTGAAGAACACCAAACGTTCGCAGCTTGCTCAAGCCTTATGACTGCACGGAACGTCAGCGCATCGAAACGGAGTAACTAAGTGCATGTTCGATGCCCCTCGGTTAAGTGGCAAAGAAAGATGTCGACGAGGTTCCTCTCGTTTCCGGCAGCCGCCCACAAAGAGAGAACAGGAAAAAGACGGGAGTGCGTGATTCCTTCGCACTTCATCTACTTTCAACTTACTCTCAATCCTTTATTCAAGACGAAAGTGTAAAAAGTATTGTTGGAAGGGCGTCTCACTAATCCCACTAGAAGTAATGTGGTAGCACAAGGTTTATTGAACTTTTAAATAAAATAATTTATTTTTCATCGCCGACACAGTTTTCTTTGAATGCTGTAATGGATTTCGAAGGCTGCGCTTTTCATGCATACATGTGTCATGAGCAGTTTCGGAGAAAAAAAAAACACTAGATACGGGCGAGGGCAAAAAAAATGCTAGGGTGAAAATTGCTCCTCAGAATTGAAGTCGTGTCCAACAAATGGCGGCTGCGGCAGCCATCTTAGTCAGGGCAAAATAAACCATCGGCATTTGGCGAAAAAAATGGAGCGTTTTTCTCACACGCCCGATGAGTTTATCACGGCAATGTTTTTCCGTTCAGAAGATACTCAAAGGATGTTTACCTGGTACAAGTTCTCCTATTAAGCTTCGACGTCATGACAAATTTTGTTGGAGATCAGGTCACCAATTCATCGCTTGTTGTTGTACATATTTCGCGAATAAAAATATCTTAATAAATAATTCATGTAGCATTTACACTAACACCTCAAAAACAGGTTATATTTAAGTGCTCACCACAACAGGGGCATTTTTCTGAGATTTTCGAAGGCAAACGCTGGCTCCACTTTTGCTGAAAAAGCATTGTGAGAGTTTGGAATCCAGAATTTTTTTGCACCTGCATAGATATGTGTTGTGCAATATAGACGGACGGATGTTAAAAGCGTCCTTTTTGAATCGAGGTTAATGATAAGGATCAGGATAATGCAAGGAGCCCTTAAAGTGACACTAAAGAGTGAAACGATTTTTCGCGTAATATAAAAGTACCATTTCAGAATCACGAAAACACCATTTCTAGTGCAACACGACGCTTAGAAAGCGGGAAGGCGTGCGAAAACAAAAGGTGAGTTAAAACACCACCTTGAGATTCCTGCACCAGACACCGTGACGTAAGACATGTGGAAGGTGTCTACTGGGTCCTACCTATCTTTCAATCAACAAAATTAAAATACATTGTTATCTGCCTTGAACTTAACATACGAAGTTTTAAGTCGTGCACGAAAGGCCCACCAGACGAAATCTTAGAAAATTTCATCGAACCAATGCCGCCAAAATACAGAATTTACATTCTGAAATGTCTAACGTAACGCACAGTCATTTTGGCGCGAAGTTTAAAAACCGAACTTCAAATCCCATTTTCTACACTAATAATAAATTTATGATTGTGAAGCGTATGGCATTAAAGTTGTCAGAGTGCAGTTTATCATTTTAAAAGAAGTCAATGTTCTTCTTAAAAATTTGAATATGAAAAGCATGGTACCCACTTTCTTACGAGCAGTCAGTCAGTAAACAAACATCACTCTGCTATTAATGAACTACATAGTCGTAGTTGTGGGCCGCGCTCACGTAGAGACCGGAAGACCATTGTTCTCCACCTGATCGAATTGCCTTTGGACAGCCCTTAGCTGTTGCTGGAGATCGCCACTTTTGAGGGCTGTATTTCAATCTCCTTGTTTAATAAAAGAGGCATGCTGTAACGCGGAATGTTACTAGAATAAGGGCGCTAACGAGCAATACTCTTCATTGCCCACAAAGAAGTGTGAGTCGATGTTTAGAGGAAAGCGACAAAACCTTCCTCTCTATGAGAAATATCCAGTTAGTGACATTCTCAATGTGTAATTTGAGGTCAAGTCAGCTTTGAGTGCGGGAAGGGAATTTCCGGTAGCCAAGCTCGTTGTGTTTCACTATTTCGTTAAAAGAGAGTAGTGGGTCAAAGTTATGCGCAGAACTCGGACTGTATAGCATATCGGGACCATCGCCAAACGTAATACCTCACGCTTGTTCATCATCATCATCATCATCATCAGCCTGACAACGTCCACTGTAGGACAAAGACCTCTCCCATGTTCCGCCAGTTAACCCAGTCCTGTGCTTACTCCTTCCAATTTATACCCGCCAACTACTTTATCTCATCTGCCCACCCATAGCCTCCTTTATTTTCTGTGCCTGCTGTAGCGATCAAGCTATGCCTTGACCCAGCGGGTCATTTGCCACGCCGGATTAGTGCCAAAAGGACAGTCTCGCCACGGCTGGACGGAGGAAGCAACAGAGGCCGGCCTCACGATACGGCGCCTACTGATTGACAGCGGCGCCAACGGGGTGGAATGTCGCCAAAGTGGGTTTCGGAGCCGCCGCTCTATCTCCCGCCTGGGCCAGCCACGCATCGTTAGCGCGTTAACCGGCAGACGACGACGGCGCTGGTGAAAGGGCTCTCCCCGGACGATTCCACGAACCTGGCACCTCTCAAAATGCCGCGCTGAGATCTCCTCGTGGGAATGCAGCCCGAGGCCGACACCAAAGGAGTCGAGCCGCCCGTGCGTCTTCCGCTCTCCCCCTCCCTGTTCTACGGCAGCGCTGCGACTAGTGGCAAGGGTGTGTGTGTATGTGCAAGCCTGTGTTGTGCCTCTATGAACAGACATGATGGGCGGTACTTCATTGAGAGGAACTGCCACTTCACCATTGGTCCGCATTGTTTTATATAGTGATCCCCAACCTAGGGACCTAGGGAACGGGGGTCAACAAAAAGGGCGTGCAGTGCCTCGCCCAACGTTCTTCTCTTCTCTTCTGTCATCTCAACAACTCACTGTAAAGATGTAAATAAATCCGTTAAGTTTTCTCAAAGCTCTCCCCTAGTCCTTGGCACGACGGAGCGACGGCGATCGGCCCCGCTACCCGAGACGGCGGTCGCCACGACGCGCAACAACTTGTGGCAGCGGTGGGATGTGAGCCTGGAGGACGGAGAATGAACAACACGCCGAGATCATGGAGACTGGCAGTTGTGGACTGGTGAGTGCTGGCTTTGGTTTTTTGGTTGCCAGGCTGATAAGATAGAAGTGCAATCTTTTCGCTGGTAGAGGCTACCACAGAAGCAGTTGTTTACGGAACTTCTGGGTAGAGAGTGAGCTGCACCACACTAGTTCTCTGTCATGGATTTGAAGCGTTTGTTGAAGAATCAGCTCCTGATTCTGGGGGAGGAGCTGGGAGCAGAAGTAAATGCCGGGATGAAGAAAGACGCAATTGTTAGCGCTATCGATGGCTTGAATCTGAGCAGTGAAGATAATAAAGAAATGTGGAGCGAGATTCAAAAGCGTGAGGAACAGGAACGCCAAGAAAGGCGTGAGGAACAGGAGCGTCAGCTAAGGCAAAAAGAAATGGAGATAGAACAGTTGCGACTCGAAGTGGAAATGAGGAAGATGGCAGAGGTCCAAGGAGTGGAGGTAGAAGGCAGACAAAATCTTTGTGATTTATCTAAACAAATGCAACCCTTCAAAATAGGGCAAGATGTGGGCCTCTTTCTTGTGAACTTTGAGAGAACCTGTGAAAAATCGAAGCTTGGTCGTAGCACATGGGCTCGACATTTGTTAAGTTTGCTGCCATGTGAAGCAGCGGATGTAATCGCGCGGCTTCCGGTGGAGGATGCGGACAACTATGACAAAGTGAAGGATAGCCTTCTAAAGAGGTTCCGACTTTCGCCAGACGCATTCCGCCAGTGGTTTCGCAATCTGACAAAGAAGCAGGGCAGCACGTATTCTGAGTTTGCCTACGAGTTGAAGGTCAACTTAATAGAATGGATGAAAGGAGCCAACGCTTTTGGGAACTTCAAAATGGCTCTTGAAGTAGTGGCTCTCGAACAGTTTTTTTCAAAACTTTCCGAGCCAATGAAGCTCTGGATCGAAGATACAACCGGCTTAAAAACAATACAGGCAGTGGCCGACTTTGCTGACGAGTACGCGTCACGTCGGGGAGAAAGAGACGAGGTTCCTCCAACAAAAGCGGGAGATAAAGGGAAACCTTGGACGGCGAAGTAGGGAGCTGGCGCAGGTACGACTGCACAGAAAAAGACAGACTTCGCTGCAAGTGGTCAAGGATCACAAAACAAACAGGAGGGAAAGGTTTCGGGGGATTCTTCCAAAAAGAGTCCTTTTGAGGCTCGGAAACCACCTACTTGCTACAAATGTATGGAGGAAGGGCATATTGCCGTAGGCTGTCGTAGGCCCAGGCCAGCCCTTTCGTACACTTCTGACTCAGCCACTAGCGAGGAGCTTCTTAGTGCGTACCTTTTTAACCTAACAGTGAACGGAAAGCCGTGCCGCGTCTTACGAGACAGTGGGGCAACCATGGATCTGGTGCACCCGGACTATGTGGCACAAGCAGACTACAATGGCAAGTGCGCATGGATTAAACCAGTTTTGGAAGATGGAAGCATTTGTCTTCCGTTAGCTTGAGTAATTCTGACAGGGCCGTTCGGAGAAGTGGAGACGGAAGCGGCGGTGTCAGACAAGCTGCCCCCGCAGTACCCCTATTTGTTCTCGAATCGGACCGACCATCTGCTGAGAGAACAAGGGAAAAGTTTTCACGAGGGAACAGTACAAGCCTTGACACGAGCTAAAGCACGATCGTTAGCAGCCGAACTAGAGCGGCAAGAACCGAGTTTTACCGAAAGTCCCACAACACCAGCTAGAGTCAGCGCAGTTGAGCCTGTTATCCCGTCGCCTACTGAAAAAGAAAGAGAGGGGCCAGAGAAGCAGACTAGTACTGATACAGCGGAAAGGGAATCGGAGGAGGGGCTGCTCGCGTTGCCGGTATCAAAAGCACTAAGCAATGTACTGGGGAAAGTGACAAGAGACGAGCTCATCGAGCAGCAAAAAAGCGATCCCAGCCTTAAGGAGATTTAGAACATCGTCAGGGAAGGGGTGGCGAGGAAGAATGTGAGTTTTCCTGTCAAAAATGGCATCTTGTACCGCCACTACCGGACTGCAAAAGGTCGCACGTTCGACCAGATTGTAGTGCCGGCTAAGTATCGGTCTGACATTGTGGATCTCTGTCACGGAGTTGGTTGGTCGGGGCATTTAGGAGCTCGGAAGACCAAATATAGGCTCCTAACGGAGTTTTATTGGCCAGGATGCTTCAAAGAAGTTGAGAAGCACGTAAGAGCGTGTGACACCTGCCAGAGAGTGGGAAAACCGCACGAGAAGGGAAAGGCACCACTTAAGCTTGTTCCGCTCATTTCGGAGCCATTTCGCCGGCTGGTAATAGACGTTGTGGGACCACTCCCAGTGACAAAGTCAGGCTACCGGTATTTGCTTACCGCCGTTTGTCCAGCAACCAAATTTCCTGAGGCGATCTCAATGAAGGAGCAAAGCTCCGTAGAGGTAGTCAACGCACTACTGTCTATTTTTTCGAGAGTGGGATTTCCTCAGGAGATGCAGTGCGACCAGGGCTCAGTATTCACCAGCGTTCTCACTACGGGATTCCTGGAAAAGTGTGGAATGAAAATAATACACAGTTCCGTGTACCTCCCGCAGTCCAATAGTGAAGAGCGGTGTCATTCCGTGATGAAACGAGTTCTGCGAGCCCTTATCTTTGAAAGGAAGTGTCAGTGGGATGCTTGTCTTCCGGCAATGCTGTTTGCGCTGAGATCGGTCACTCATGAAGCCACGGGTTTCAGCCCCGCGGAGCTGGTTTACGGACGGACACTCAGGTCTCCACTGCGACTTTTGCGCGAAACCTGGGAGTCGAAGAGTACCGACCCTACGGTGGTCGAGTACATTCTGGAATTACTGGAAAGGCTGTGGTGTGCTCGCGACATTGCTGAGGCGAACATGAGAGAGGCGCAAAATAGAGCCAAGAGCTACTACGATCGAAACGCGAAACTGAGAGCTTATCAGGAAGGCGATCAGGTAATGGTCTTGCGCCCCTCGCGAGCAAATAAGCTGGAGATTCAATGGGAGGGGCCCTTTCGGGTTGTGAAGAAGCTCTCGGACACAAATTACACACTGGAACGTAAAGGAAGACGCCGAGAGGTTGTCATTTACCACCACAATTTAATGAAGAGTTATGTGGGAGAAGTGCGGAAAGTGAACTTGGCTCTTAACAGCACGGAGGAGCTAGCACCTGAAATTCCAGGCTTGGTGGGGGTGGAAAGATCAATGGAGGTTACCGATGCCATGAAAGCCGTAGCACCGGCCGAGGGCTTGACTGAGATGCAGAAAGTTGACTTACGCAACTTGTTGTCAGAACACATCACTGTTTTCTCGGAAAGGCCAGGGCGAACTGAGGTTATCACTCATGACATTGAGCTAACTTCTGACACCACTGTGAAGTCGAGGCCGTATAGGCTAGCCCCGCGACAGCGGGAGATCTTGAAAAAAGAAGTAGATCGAATGCTCGAGCTTAAGCTTATCAAACCTTGCGAGAGCACCTGCACGTCCACTATGATTCTCGTTGCGGTTCTGGGGAAGGATCCACGGCCTTGCGTTGATTACCGCAAACTTAACGCGATCACGAAGGACCAAACCTATCCTATACCCAACGTAGAGGAGCTGGTGGAAAAAGTGAGTGCCGCTAAATACGTCTCGACTTTGGACTTAGTAAGAGGCTATTGGCAAGTTCCAATGACTAAACGAGCTAGTGAGTATGCGGCCTTTGTGGCGCCGACGGGCACATTTAGGCCCCTGGTTCTGAGCTTTGGCCTTAAGAACGCCCCTTTTTGCTTTTCAAGGCTAATGAACCGAGTCCTGCAGGGGGCTGAAGGCTACGCTGTTCCCTACTTAGACGATATCGCTATTTATTCCAATACATGGGAAGATCACCTGTACCATCTTAGCGATGTCCTTAGACGTTTGACGCACGCTGGACTGACAGTGAAGCCTGCTAAGTGCCAGCTAGCTCGCACCGAAGTACGGTACCTAGGGCACGTGGTAGGGCAGGGCAGGAGGCGACCTGATGAGTTGAAAGTAGAGGCGGTTAGCGAGTTCCCGCAACCAGAAAGCAAGACGGCTATCCGCTCCTTTTTAGGGCTGACAGGATATTATCAGCGCTACATCCCTCAGTACTCGGAGGTAGCCGCTCCGTTAACGGATGCACTGCGCAAGAATGCTCCAGAAAAGGTGGTTTGGAGTGCGGAAATGGAGGGCGCCTTCCAGGGGCTCAAAGCGGCTCTTGTTAGCTCACCCGTACTGCATGCACCGAACTATGATCGTCCCTTTATCGTGCAGTGCCATGCCAGCAACAGAGGCTTTGGAGTAATAATGTGCCAGGAGGATGAGATTGGGAACGAGCACCCTGTGTTGTACGCCAGCAGGAAACTCTCTGGTCGTGAGGAGGCCTACAGTGCTTCGGAAAAAGAATGTGCCTGCATTGTGTGGGCTACCCAAAAATTAGCCTGCTACCTCTACGGAACTTCTTTTGTCTTCGTCACTGACCACTGCCCTCTGACATGGCTATCGCAAATGTCGGGAAAAAGTCCACGACTACTACGTTGGAGCCTTGCGCTTCAGGAGCTTAACTTCACTGTGAAGTATAAGAAGGGTTCCGCAAACGCCAATGTTGACACATTAAGCAGAGCTTTTCAGCTTTTCTTTTGCTTTTGCTTTCTTTTGTGTTCAGTTGAGGGGCCTTTTTCCGTAATGATTTTAAGGGGTATTTGGAGTAATCGAAATTTTTAGCTATGAGCAAGAGTATTAGTCTGGTTGCCACTTAAAAAAAAGCGTAGGTGCATTTTGGCACATTTGAAAGACCGGCCTGGTTGCCGAAAACTCATTGCCGGTGCTTGCTGGTTCTAGCGGTTGGTCTTTGTGGTTTCAGTGGTGTTGGGAGACTGCGGTTACTGTGATCTCTCCCGTCGAGCAGCTGATACTTCCCGACGTCTGAGATCTTCCCGTCGGCGGAGGAGCTGTAGCGATCAAGCTATGCCTTGACCCAGCGGGTCATTTGACACGCCGGATTAGTGCCAAAAGGACAGTCTCGCCACGGCTGGACGGAGGAAGCAACAGAGGCCGGCCTCACGATACGGCGCCTACTGATTGACAGCGGCGCCAACGGGGTGGAATGTCGCCAAAGAGGGTTATGGAGCCGCCGCTCTACCTCCCGCATTGGCCAGCCACGGATCGTTAGCACGTTAACCGGCAGACGACGACGGCGCTGGTCAAAGGGCTCTCCCCGGACGATTCCACGAACCTGGCACCTCTCAAAAGGCCGCGCTAAGATCTCCTCGTGGGAATGCAGCCCGAGGCCGACACCAAAGGAGTCGAGCCGCCCGTGCGTCTTCCGCTCTCCCCCTCCCTGTTCTACGGCAGCGCTGTGACTAGTGGCAAGGGTGTGTGTGTATGTGCAAGCCTGTGTTGTGCCTCTATGAACAGACATGATGGGCGGTACTTCATTGAGAGGAACTGCCACATCACCATTGGTCCGCATTGTTTTATATAGTGATCCCCAACCTAGGGACCTAGGGAACGGGGGTCAACAAAAAGGGCGTGCAGTGCCTCGCCCAACGTTCTTCTCTTCTCTTCTGTCATCTCAACAACTCACTGTAAAGATGTAAATAAATCCGTTAAGTTTGCTCAAAGCTCTCCCCTAGTCCTTGGCACGACGGAGCGACGGCGATCGGCCCCGCTACTTGAGACGGCGGTCGCCACGACGCGCAACACTGCGCTTTGCCGCCGGGATCAAAGGCAGCCGACCGTCAGGCTGTGTTCCCGCAATCACCACCAGGCGGCGCTGCCTTCCCAGAACCGGCAGAGCCTGTTCACTGACTCCGGTGCTACCGCCGGCACTGACGGGTGGGTCCTTCGTTGCGCGTTTGTAAGCGCGGCAAGCTTAAAAAACAAAAGTGTGATACCACTCCCGTGTGCCACCTAAATATTTAGGAGAGAACATATGCAAGACAGAAAGAATAAGTACGCAAGATAGCACATTGAACAGAACACCATACCTTCAAGGAAACGGTAGAGAAACTTGTTTATTGTGTATTAATTCATTCGCAACCTGCGGAAACGAACAAGAGGGCGTCGATCGAAACGTTCCTCACACGCACACAGTCTGACGAGCTTTAGTACCCTCGTTGACACCGTTCACAAGCAGCAATCACAATTTTAGCAATCACAATTTTTTTTTCTGATCGCCGCGTCACTTCTCGGGGCTTTTGTCGAAGGCTGCAAGTAGCGCGGATATTCTTCGAATACGCTAGGCACCACACCTTTCATAAGTCTTCGTGTTTTACATCCTTGCTTAAAATCAGAAGCAGCGAAATGACGACTGCACACGGTTGAGTAGCAGGAAGTGGTGTTCGGCGTCCTATTGTCTCACGAAATGACTTTTATCCACTTTTGCCGCAACTCCTCGTCGCTTAGAATTTCGTGGAATGAAATTCCTACTTCCTTCTTTTTGCTTGAAGACTTGCAACCGGGCACGCAACAGTACGCCATCGCACCTGACGCGGGTCATCACAGCCGAATGAACCACGGAGACTTGTGTGCGTAGGCCGCTGCACGAGACAGAAACGAGAGAAACCGTAAACTAACATTCCTGGTTACTTAGCGAAATTCGCTGATAGGTGCGCGGAAAAGCCTCACGAGAAAGAAGCGCGAAAAATGATAGCAAAGCATGAAACCGGCCCTGCAAACACGAGGTGCAAACGACGTTGTTTGTTTACGCGCACTCACTAATTGCCGCGTGTCATCTGTTCACGCAACACAATGAAGCAACAGTTGAATATCATACTTGCTGAAAGTACTACGCTGCGAAGATAGGTGCGCGGAAAAGTATTGCCAGAAAGAAGCGCGAAAAATGATAGCCGCGCTTGACAACGGCCGTGCAAACGCGGGGTACAAACGACGTTGTTTGTTTATACGCACTCAGTTGAAGCCGCGTGTCATCTGCTCACGCAACACAATGAAGCAACAGTTACAATTATACTTTCTGAAAGTACTACGTACCGTTTTGGTCGTAAATAATTGGTGTTGCAAACGTATGCGACACGAACAAAGGTTTCCTGGAGATGCGTCGCCGCGGCTGAATGCGCCGACTCGATTCTGGGATGCGAGCGCCCCTGGCGGACAGCAGACGCAAAAAGAGAGGAGGATGCTGGAGGCGGCCGAACGGGCCCGGCGGACTGACTGCGCGGGCACAGAAAATAAAGGAGGCTATGGCCCACCTAACCTTCTGTCTCCCCCTAACCCGCTTCCCTTCTCTGGGAATCCAGTTTCTTACCTTTAATGACCAGCGGTTATCCTGTCTACGCGCTACATGCCGGGCCCATGTCCATTTCCTCTTCTTTATTTCAACTATGATATCCTTAACCCCCGTTTGTCCCCTAATCCACTCTGCTCTCTTTTTGTCTGTTAAGGTTGCACCTACCATTTTTCTTTCCATTGCTCGCTGCGTCGTCCTCAATTTAAGCTGAACCCTCTTTGTAAGTCTCCAGGTTTCTGCTCCGTAGCTAAGTACCGGCAAGATACAGCTGTTATATACCTTCCTCTTGACGGATAGTGGCAATCTACCTGTCATAGTTTGAGAGTGCTTGCCGAATGTGCTCCACCCCATTCTTATTCTTCTAGTTACTTCAATCTCGTGGTTAGGCTCTGCGGTTATTACCTGCCCTAAGTAGACATAGTCTTTTACAACTTCAAGTGCACTATTACCTATCTCGAAGCGCTGCTCCTTGCCGATGTTGTTGTACGTTATTTTCGTTTTCTGCAGATTAATTTCAGGACCCACCTTTCTGCTCTCCTTGTCTAACTCCGTAATCATGAGTTGCAATTCATCCCCTGAGTTACTCAGCAATGCAATGTCATCGGCGAAGCGCAGGTTACTAAGGTATTCTCCATTAACTCTTATCCCTAACTGTTCCCATTCTAGGCTTCTGAAAACATCCTGTAAGCACGCGGTAAATAGCATTGGGGAGATTGTGTTCCCCTGCCTTACACCCTTCTTGATTGGTATTCTGTTACTTTCTTTATGAAGCACAATGGTAGCAGTTGATCCCCTGAATATTTCTTCCAGAATGTTTAGATGTACTTCATCTACGCCCTGATTCCGCAGTGTCTGCATGACGGCTATTTCTACTGAATCAAGCGCCTTCTCGTAATCTATGAAGGCTATGTATAGTGGTTGGTTATACTCTGAGCATTTCTCTATTACCTGATTGATAGTATGAATGTGGTCAATTGTTGAGTAACCTGTTCGAAATCCTGCTTGTTCCTTTGGTTGATTGACTTCTAATGTTTTCTTTACTCTGTTAGCAATTACCTTTGTAAATAGCTTGTATACTACAGAGAGCAAGCTGATCGGCCTGTAATTCTTCGAGTCCTTGTCATCTCCTTTCTTATGTTATTAAGATGATGTTAGCGTTCTTCTAAGACTCTGGTACCCTTCCCGTCAGACACCTCGTAAACAGGGTGGCTAGTTTTTTCTAACTCAATGTGTCCTCCATCTTTCAGCAGATCTGATGTTACCTGATCCTCACCAGCAGTTTTGCCTCTCTGCATGCTCTCCAAAGCTTTTCTGACTTCTTCTATCATTACTGGTGGTGTGTAATCTGGGTTACTGCTAGTTCTTATAGCATTAAGGTCGCGGTTGTCTCGGCTACTGTACAGTTCTCTGTAAAACTCCTCCGCTATTTTAACTATCCTATCCATATTGGTAGTAATTTTGCCTTCTTTGTCTCTTAGTGCATAAATCGACTTTTGCCTATCCCAAGTTTCCTCTCCACTGCTTTGACACTTCCTCCGTTTTTCAGAGCGTGTTCAATTCTCTCCATGTTATACCTTCTTACATCGCATACTTTACGTCAATTAATCAACTTCGAAAGCTCTGCCAGTTCTGTTTTGTCTGCTGTACTTGACACTTTCATGCTTTGACGCTTCTTAATTAGGTTCTTCGTTTCCTGGGAAAGCTTGCCAGTGTCCTGTCTATCTACCCTGCCTCCAACTTCCACTGCACACTCTGTAATGATACTCGTTAGACTATCATTCATTGTATCTACGCTAAGGTTGGTTTCCTCACTAAGGGCCGAGTACCTGTTCTGCAGCGACACTCTGAATTCCTGTACTTTCCCTCTCAGCGATAGCTGATTGATTGGCTTCTTGCGTATCAGTTTCTGTCGTTCCTTGTTCAAGTCTAGGCGAATTCGAGACCGTACTATTCTATGGTCACTGCATCGTACCGTGCCAACCACTTCCACATCCTGCACGATTCCTGGGTGTGCAGTCATTATAAAGTCTATTTCGTTCTTATTTTCACCATTAGGGCTCCTCCATGTCCACTTGCGGTTTTCTCGTTTTCGGTAGAAGGTATTCAAAATCCGCAAATTATTGCGTTCTGCGAATTCTACTAGTAGCTCTCCTCTGGCGTTTTTAGTAACGATGCCATAATCTCCTACTGCCTGGTCTCCAGCCTGCTTCTTCCCTACCTTTGCATTAAAGTCGCCCATCACTATAGTATACTGTGTTTTTATCTTACTCATTGCCGATTCCACGTCTTCATAGAAGCTTTCAACTGAAGCGTCATCATGGCTGGATGTAGGCGCGTAAGCCTGTACTACCTTCATCTTGTATCTTTTGTTCAGTTTATTCAGAATACCTACAACCCTTTCATTATTGCTATAGTATTCCTCTATGTTGCCTGCAATGTTTCTTTGAATTAGGAACCCCACTCCCAGTTCTCTTCTGTCTGCCAAGCCCCAATAGCAAAGGATGTGCCCATTCTGTGGCACAGTATAGGCCTCATCTGTCCTCCTAACCCCACTGAGCCCTATTATATCCCATTTAACACCATCTAGCTCCTAGCATAGTACCGCTAGACTTCCCTCACGAGATAAGGTTCTAGCGTTAAACGTTGCCAAGTTCAGGTTCCAAAGGCGGCCTGTAGTCCAGAGATTCTTAGCACCCCCTGCTGCGTTGCAGATCTGACCGCCACCATGGTCAGTTGCTTAGCAGCTGCTGAAACTGTTTGTTCATGAACTATAACTTAATTGGGTTGGCTTTGCTGGGATCTAAGTACAGTTCACGCAATGGGAAGATTATCGCACGATCGCCGACCTTCCTATAACATGCCAGGTGGCTAGCGGCACGTTTCGGAACTGTGAAAATCAAGATTGCGCTTTTTCCTCTCTTTCGTTGTCTGTTCCATACCACACTATTCGCCCCTAAAACGAACTTTACACCCTTCCTATTTCGAGCCATTCATTCGTTGCGATCACGTGTACTCTTCGTAGGATCTTATCCTCGCAGGTGATTACAAAAATGTTAGAAATTATGTGTTAAAGCTAGTGCTTGGCACCATGGGTGTCAGCAAGGGGGTGAAGACTTGCTCCCCTTTCTCAAGTCACACCAACAAATGACATAATCTAGGCTACAGCTACAGCGGTGCTTTCTCCTTCCTCCATCCTCGAAACAACACTAGTTTGCACTCCCCAAAAGAAAATGTTGCCGACAATCATGTTTGGCACTGCCATTAGAAAGGAGGGATAGCAGCTTAAGGAACAGCAAAGACAGTGAATGAAGCTCTCGTGATACCGTGTACTCTCTCTTCGAAAGAGTATTCCATGATATGGTGCTGTGGCAGTTCATGGTCGATGCTGGCGCCATAACCTTCATATACGGCAAACTGAACATTGGTTTCATAGGCGTGCGTGCGCAGTTTTTACCTTCAGATACGGTTCATCGCCGCGCCCCCTCCCTATTATGGGAAAGTAAGGGGCTGACTTTGCGCCCACCCCCGCCCCAGGACACAGTCCCCCTCCCTAATATGTAAATGTGTGGGGCTGACATTGCACCACCATTTCCGGTTACTGGGGGCAAGGGCGCTCTTTGCTGCCCCCCCCCCTGGTGCAGGCCTATGCTGCGAACGATGTGATGGTGAGAAAGGCATCCGGCAGTCTTTGCTTGATTATAGCTCTCACTTCTTTTGAGGTGAGACCACATGACGTGACTGCTGACGATGAAGACTTATGGCCAAGCGTGCGGCAAGATGAACCAATGTGCTGTGTGGGTGGTGTGTGTGATAATGAGGAGGACGCATGTGGAGAACGACGTCGAAACGAGTGCAACGAGGTGAACAAGACGGAGGAGATGGCTGTATGCGAAATGACACTACTCAGCTTTTTTGAGAGCAGCAGCTCAGAGAATCCGGTGAATGCCAATGGAACAAGCGGAGAAGCACGACGCAGACGCTGAAGAAAAAAGAAAAGAAAATTTGACGACTTTGCTGAAGTACGTTTCCTGAGCCTGGCGTTTGCTTCTTGTGACTTTTTATTGCAGCCGGTACAAACCACAATGACTGTACAAGACACATCCAGGAACCTCTTCTGTAAGCTACGGTGTCAACCATGGAAATCAGAGGAACAGCTCTAGCCTCTACTTTACTCACTTCAAACAGCTTTCCGGGAACCACCGAAGACAGGTGGCTATGGAACCTCTACGTCTAATGTTGGAATATCAGGGCACGGTAAAAAGGTGGAAGACATATTCACTCTCATTTTGAGCTGAAAAACATCAAGCAGGAACCTGCTCTTCAACAGCTAGTGGCAACTAAAATGATTCTGGAGAGACCGCCGAGCCAAGAAAGAAGTTACGAGGACCAGGTTCATAGTTTGGAAAACACCATTGAAAAAGCAGCGCAACGGGAGCGTGCGTTGTTCATGATCCGGCAGGCGAAGTCACGTACCGTGCGGCACAAGATTCTCCCCAAGCTCACGGTTGTCGACAACAGCTTTTTTATCAGCCCGTGCAAGTTTTTCACAAGGGCTTGTGTCTTGAGAATGAAGACGGTTCGTCATCGCAAAGACCATCCGCAGCGTTCAGTGCTGCACCATGCACTGCCACTTGGTCAAGAACGTAAGTAGAACTTCCCTCAAGAAACAATGGTATCCCCCACCCTCTGTCCTTCTTCCACCTCCTCCCTCCTCTCCGGTGGAAAGATGATATGGGGTAAACTGACTGGTAGTGGGACGAAGTGTTTTGAGAACAATGAGACTGGTGGCAATGGCTGCCAGATTAAAGCCGTGTTAAAGTGTATTGCGCTTTTGTGTGTTTAGTGGCCGTATATATATATAGGTCCACCGACGCACTTTCTTATATACCATGAAGTTAAATATTAACAGGCCGAAGAAAGGTGTCCTTAGCCAAATTTTTGCGTCCGATATGCCAAGCTCATCTTACTATCACGCCTCTTTCTCTGATTATGCTTTGGTGGTTACCATCTACAAATACCACAATAGTTTGTTTAATAAATTTATCCTGGCGGATGTTAGTCGTAGGGATGGAGAAGTTTCAAGCTTCAACGAGAATACATCCACGTTGAATAGGGCTATGGCTGATAAACACAAAAACATACATTCAGCCAACCCTTCTTTATCGATATACAGTAATCGTTTATTTACCCCTGTAAAGGCGCATTTTACTTTTGTGTTGTATGCCGATCCCATGAGGGGGAGATCAACCATGATTTTTTATGGAATGATTGCTGTCATAATTTTTAATAATAAGTACTACACTTTCTTGCATATATTCAGGCTTGTGTGCATTATAATTTGCTTTGTTTGCTAATTGTCTGAACAGTGTTTCTGGAGCGGGCGAATATTATTATTATTGCCATTTTTATATTACAGTTTACTTATTATCAATTTCTCAACGTTATTTAATGTATAATTTGTGATGTTAGGGGTGTACTACATTGTTTACAACCATTTTATTCTCAACCATCATTTATAAAAAGTATAATTTGTGCTCAGAGGGGCGTACTACATTGTTTACATCCATCGTATTTGTATTACCATTTCTTAAAGAGCCTGAGGCACCTTCATAGTTATGCCAATACAAACGGTGCAATCAAAATTTTCCTTCGAAAGAACAGAATGTTAGTGATTATAACGTTGAACCATTCCTCGTTGCTTAGTTTTGAAATAGTCGTTAGCTGTATATGATTGGTGTAAACAGTCTCTGTCATGCTCACAATACCAGCTTGTTAGGCCAGGCAACCTATGACGCGAAAATGGTCCATCGCGTAATGAGCACTTACGCACGACCATGTAAAAATAAGATAATAAATCATTCTTAATACAGCATAATCTTTTCTATTGGTTGTTCAATACTTAAAATTTTCTGTGTGCCACAAAATCGCCTGCTTGTTCCATGACGTCACGAAGCCGGAGAGCCTCTCCAATTATATGTAATTCAATTAGGCTAGCTGCCAATCACATAAGCAGCGGCTACTTATAGCAGCTGGCGAGATTAATTATACGCATAATAAAATATTTTCACTTGATGCATTACGGTGTTTAGTAGTTATTGCGCGTGCACAATTCTGTGAGTCCATACTTGCTGAGAGAAAGAGGAATAGACAGAAAATAGGCTGAGCGTGACATGTGTGTGCTTTTTAGCTTCTTGAGATCTTTTTTGAGCCGTAATTGACAATTCGAGTTGAATGAAAACCAACCATAGCCTGACTCTTAACTAAGCCTCGATAGTGCTAAAAACCACAGTCTTTCACCTTCTCCCTGGTCCGCTGGGGTCAAGTTGTGGTGCAAGCTTAGACGTCGAGCTTCCTACTGAGCTCGAGTACACTGCCGCTTTAATCGTGGCCACTCTACAAGCTGCCGCTACAACTCCACGATACCATAAGCAAGGCTCATGTGGTATATTAGAGACGAAATCGGAACAAAGTTTTGGCATTTCAGCACGGAAAATAAATATCAAAAATGATTCGTCCTCTCAACAGCTCACAAGAGCATCGACAGAGCAGCGGAGATGATATATCCTTTTTCAAAAAAAATTATTTTCCAGAAGCAGCAAAATTTTTGACCGGTCTTTTAAAGGTTGGCTCGTTCCCATCTCTAACTGCATCAAAGAATAAAAGCAGAATAAAAGCATGAACAAGTGATTTCTTAATATAGGATCCCTGTTCGGCTTTGCCTCATCTTCAGTACAATACAGCACAAGACACGAAAGCGTCGCATAGGCGAACCACACCGCAAAGAGCATACTGAGAAAGTCACCACAGCGGTAATGTTAGCTAAATTTCACAATGTTGTAGCATAGCCTCGTAACATTTTCATTCTCCCGTAAGAATATAATTGAGTGAATACTGTTGTGACAAAAACTTCGCCTTGTTGGTTTCCCCATTGTTCAGCCAACAGTAACCACTGTCCAAAGTGGGGGGCCCAGCCCCCTCCACTTTTCTTGGGGGTGGGGGGGGGGGGGCTGGTGCCCTCTTGCCTCATCCCGGCTAATACGCCTATGCCACTTTGTAATCTGGTCGTGATTGAGACTTGATGATTATTAGATTTAGTTGCTAACGGAACACAAGCCATATTTATTCTGAGCGTCTCGGGAGTGTTATCACCTGGGCGTTTTCTTTTTTTTTTCGGCGCACATGGAGCGATTGTCATTTATATCAGGAGACAAATACAGATGATCAACATTACCATTTGTCTGGTTTGTTGAAATATACTGAAATAATACGAAACTATGCGAGAAGTAGGAATGTCTGGTTCGATGGATCATGCTATAAGAAGACTAAAATGTTGGAGAAGTACGGATATCATAGTCGATAGATCATACTAAAAGAAGACAAACCTCTGCGAGAAGTGGGAAATTTTGGTTCGTTGAATCATGCTGAAAAATCCAGACTGTGCGAGAAGTATGAATATCTGGTTTGTTGGATCATACTTGAAGATAAAGATGATAAAGATCTTGAAGATAAATACACTGGAGCTCAATGGCACCAACTATCCCATAAACACCTACATATACACTCCTGCATGATACTTGAATTGAGTGGTACACGAATTAGAACGCGAAACGCCAGAAGCTGAACTCCTGAGCCATCTCCAAGTGCGCACTGAAGGAGCGACAATTGTTCAAGCTCGCATGCTCAGACAGACACGAACTGCAGTGATCACGTTTGATGGACCAATACTGCCACGCTTCGTGTATTATTACGCTGGCAAAATGCCGTGCGTGCCTTATCAACCCACACGGCAATACTGTAAACTGTGCAAGATCCAGCGACATATATAGGACGGATGTTTGCTCCACAAAAATAACAAAGGCGTGCAGCAACTGCCAGCTAAGAGACCCACCTGAGGACCACACTTGCGATCCGGAATGTGTCCTGTGTGGCGGACGCCACCCCACGGCAATATCGGAGGGCACCGAAATCTCAAACGCGTCCCTTAAAGGGACTGGTCGCTGCTGTCGCACAAACGCAGCACACCAAAAACCACAGGCATACTCAAGCGACGCTGGTTTAGCGCGGGCAGCACGGACTCTGCACCACCAGGCGGGGCGTGTTGCAGTTCCCGACCAGGTCGAGCTCTCGAGACGGCTCCAACTCTAGGAATTGTGACCACAAGCAGGCCCAAGCAAAGCAACAACAGCACAATGGCAAAAAGACGCACAAAAAAAAGAAAAGAACCACGAGAGCTGGGCAGCAATATCCTCCTTGCACTCACACCAAACACAACAACTAACGCACTTAAAAAGCAAATTAGAGATAATGCGGGTGAGAATAGGTGACCTAGAACGAGAAAATGGAAAACTAAAAAAGCAACAAACACAGCACCCGCAACAAAATTCTATACAAGCCCAGAGTGGCCAGAAATCGCAGACGCAACCGAATGCAGAAGGCGACTCAATAATTACGTTGTCGATACTGAATGGAACATTAAAGAAAGTTATACGGACGTTTATAGAACAAGTATATATAAAGGTAGATAGAAAGTTCGAGATTCTAGGCAACAAAATCCAGGCACAACACATCGAATTCACGAAAGCCTTGCGAAATCATGCCACGGGCGTCAACATCGGAGAAAATGCTGACAAAATTTACAACAGGCCTAGATTGTCAGTCATAAACCAGGAGACGTATAATGGCCAAATATCAAACGCAGTGGTCAGAATAGTGCGAAATATGGCAGTGGAACTGCCATAGTTTCCGGCAGAAAAAAGGGCAACTGTTGCAGCTGGTGGCGTTGCAACAAAAGCCACCTGCTGTCATAGCAGTCCAGGAAACCGGAACACAATCAAAATTACGGGGCTACGAAATTTATAGCACCGGGGACACAGAATGTCCCCGGTGCTATAAATTGTTCAAAGGCAAAAGCGAAATAAGGCAAAAGGCAAAAGCGAAATAAGAAACTCAAAGCGAAAATTAAAGAAATAACGCAGCAAGCCGAACAGTATTCTAATCAACTCGCGACAGCCAACTGGGAACCATTTTGCGATTCGTTAAATGGAACCCTAGGAACAGCAAAGACATGGAATATTCCCAGAGCTATGATTGACCCTATGAAAACTAAACGCGAAGGACAAAAAAATCTCCAGAAATATAGTTGCACACATATCTAGGCACACAAGACGATCTCCTTCAAGACAACAATATTAAGTGTTTTGGCGCCCGAGCCATCACAGCCCCTTACCAGGCTGAATACACTGCGCTTCGAAACTCAGAACTGGATGTACCTTTCACGCATGCCGAGGTCAGAGCGGCAATCGTCAGCTTGAAACGCAACACAGCGCCTGGGGCGGATCAAATAACCGATGCCATCATTCGCAACATGATTGACGAAGCCATAACTTCAAAACTTCTAAACAAACACTGGGAAAATTGCACTATACCTTAGCAATGGAGGCATGCTGTAGTAATTATGATACCAAAACCAGGAAAGAAATTGGCAATAGAAAACTTCAGGCCGATCTCTCTTAACTCGTGCTTAGGCAAAGTGTTTGAGAGATTAAAAAATACCAGTCTTCAACGGCATCTTGAACAAAATAACTTGTTGCCAAACACCTCGTTTGGTTTACGCTCAAACCTTTCGACACAGGACATCCTTCTGCTTTTAAAGGAGGAAGTACAAACAAATGTTCCAAACGCAGGAGTAAACATTGTCACGGCTATTGACATAAAATGCGCTGTCCACAACGTAAGTCATAAAGCCAAATTAGATAGGCTAGCAGCGACAAACTGCGGTCAAAGGACGTACCATTGTGTAGAAATTTCTTTACTAAAAGAACCACTGTCATCAATTTAGGAGAAGACAAATCCAAAGTCTTCCACCCACCGATCAAAGGCACACCACAAGGCACTGTGATCTCGCCTACGCTTTTCAACATAGCCATGATTGGTCTGGCCAAAAAACCCGAAAATATTCCCGACATCCGACACTCCTTCTATGTAGATAACATCACTATATAGACAACCAAGGGTGGCTTGGCACAAAAAGAAGAGCGCATCTAACTGGCAGCTAAAACCATCGAAGAGTACACTAAAGAAAAGGAACATCAGTGCTCAGCAGACAAATCAGAACTCATTTGGTTCTCCAAGAGTAAAAACAAAGGACAGACCTGAGCCTCCACCTTGAGGTCAAGCTAGACGGCAATATTATTCCAGAGAAAACAACCGTTCGAATCTTAGTGCTGTGGTTACAGTTCAATCAGTGATGTCTCCACACACTGAATATGCTTAACCAAACAGCTAAACAAATTGTTCGTATGATAGTTCGAATAAATAACAATCGCGGTGGACTGAAAGAGCAGACGCGCTTCGTTTGGTAAAGAGCTTAGTCATCAGCAGAATAACATATTCGCTACCCTACCACAACAAGAATAGAGTGGAGCAAGAAAAAGCAGACAAAATAATAAGGATGGCCTGTAAAGCAGCTCTGCGACTACCACAAAGCACTTCAACTGCGAAGCTATTAGCTCTCAGACTTCACAATGCATTTGATGAGCTAGCTGAAGGGCAAGTAACCACCCAGATTAACCGCCTGCTACAGACGCCAAGCGGCAGAAAACTTCTTCAGTGGATCGGCCTCGGTGAACAAGTACAGCACATGGTTGAGCTAAGGAATTGTCGTGCTGGGTCAGAGCCTGGTACAATATATGTCCCCTACCGAAGAACATGGATCCAGTTCTACATGCTGGAAGTCGTTAAGCTAGGGCCGCTTACATAAATAAAAAGACAAAACATTTGAATACGGCGAGATTTACAGACGCTGCACTACATCAGGCAAATGCAATGAACATGGTGGCCGTGGTCACAGACCAAAAAGGAAACGTTACAAGTTGTGCCTCCGTAGCCCAAGCCTCTATCACAGAAGCGGAGGCGATAGCGATCAAGCTGGCAATCAATGAGGGCAGGGAGCGAAAAGCCCCTCTGATAATAATCAGGGATTCGAAGGCTGCATGTGGGAATAACGAAAAGCGTAAAATATATGTATGAAGGCATTTCAAATTCTAACCAAAGCTCATAAATACCTTTTGTTTGAATACACCGAAACTATCATCTGGGCGCCAGGGCACGAGGGCGTCACCGGGAAACAGTTTGCGAATGAGGCGGCTCGAGATTTCACAAATCACCGAGCTTTCTTGCACACTGCAATAGAGGATCGAACGCCCCTAGACCCTAACTTTGGTACAGTTTATCAGTATTACAGGGACAATAGAAAGCTGTATTCAGCACCGCATAAGAACCTCACAGCAATGAAATTGGTGGAATTACGCAGAGTCGAAACAAACACATACACGAACTTACACAGGCTACATGTATTCTACCCCACAGCATACAGAGATATATGTCCGTGGTATGAGACCACACCAGCTCTGTTTCAAATCGCGTGGGAGTGTACACATCACAATGAAGAACAGCACAACATGAACAACACAGAGGAACGATAGGACGCACTGCTGTCCAGCTCGGTCATTGCTGATCAGCACTGGCTGGTCCGACGCGTAGAGATTACGGCTATGGCGGGCCCGACCAGTTGGAATGCTCCGCGTTATGCGCGAATAAAGTTTTCTATCTCTCTCTGTCTGGTTCATTGGAACATACTGAAGAAGAAAAAGAGTAAACTCTGAGAGAAATAGGAATATCTAGTTCGTTGGATTATATTAAATGAAAACTAAACTGTGTGAAAAGTAGGAACGTCTGGTTCGTTGGATTTTACTGAAAGAAAACTAAGCTCTGAGCAACAAGTAGGAATGCCAGGTTCATCTGATCATACTGAAAAGAAAGACTAAACTGTGTGAGAAGTAGGAACGCCTGGTTCGTTGTATCATACTGAAAGAAGACTAAACTGTGAAAGAAGTAGAAATGTCTTGTTCATTGGATCATCCTGAAAGAAGACTAAACTGTGCAAGAAGGAATGTCTGGTTCATTGGATCATACTGAAAGAAGACTGAACTGTGCGAGAAGTAGGAATGTCTGGTTCGTTGAATCATAATAACAGAAGACTAAACTGTGGGAGAAGTACGAATGTCTGGTTCGTTGGATCATACTGAAAGAAGACTAAGCTGCGCGAGAAGTAGGTATGTCTGGTTATGCAAAATTATCAACTCCACGCAATTCAGCCTGTATAGATTATTTACAAAGTGACTCCTCGAACAGTGAAGAAAATTTGGCGAGAGGAGGAAGGGAGTTCAACTTCACTGATGAAATTCTGTTTGACACATAGCATTAGGTAAGGCGGGGGGGGGGGGGGGGAGAACAGAAACGGAAAGAATGTGCGCGAAAAAAATTAGGCGTAGAAAACATATATGCAAGTGAGTGGTAAAATGCACCTGGGAGCGGCTGGTCATTTGCTTCATTATACGTTCACGGCAGTTATGTACACTTGAAAGTAACAAGCAGGTTTCATATTTTTATTTATTTCTGAGTTCCCATTGTTGCGACAGAATTCTAGGTGTTGCGGTTTAGCCTGGCCTCAGAAATACCCATGTTGTTTCGCACAAATAGATGTTGGTTAATACTGCCCTTAAGGCGAAAAAATGTGACACAATACAGCATAACCTTCGCCTGGTACCATAACAGTTTTTTTCAGACTGTTATATATATATATATATATATATATATATATATATATATATATATATATATATATATATATATATATCAGAACAAGTACAGAGCTGGCCCAGGATCGGGTCCATTGGCGCAGTCTGACAAGTGAACCATCTGCAGGAAGCCACCGGTACCTGTCTTCGTGGTTTGTTGGCAGCACGGGCTTCTCCATCGAGGAACGCCGCTCACGCTTTCTAGGTGATGGGGTCGCCGCTTCAGCTACCGTTCAGGCCACCAGTGGATGGCGTCCAGGCCTCCCCTGGGGTTCTACACTGTAAGCAAAAGTTAGCCGAGATGGGAGTTTCTCCAGCACATGCGCCCACAAAACCCTCCTGCCACCATTATTTACTCCCTGACAGGGAGTGAACTCGGCACATGTCATCGTAAAACGCCCCCTGCTTAATCACAGAGTTTATGAATGACATGACCTTGTTAAACTCCCCAGGGAGTTTCAGGTCACGTAGTTACAAACTCCTTATAGGAGCTTTAAAAACCCTCTTTGGGCGTGACGTGTGTGTGTGTGTGTGTGTGCGTGTGGCGTGTGTGTGTGTGTGTGTGTGTGGCGTGTGTGCGTGTGTGTGCGTGTGGCATGTGTGTGTGTGCGTGTGGCGTGTGTGTGTGTGTGTGGCGTGTGTGTGTGTGTGTGCGTGTGCGTGTGGCGTGTGTGTGTGTGTGTGAATGTGTGTGTGTGTGTGTGTGTGTGTGTGTGCGCGTGCGTGTGTGTGTGCGTGTGTACGGGCATATGTTTTCACGTCGGTGTGAAACACATGTGCTTTGTGTGGCTAACCGTGTAAGCATATGTCAACAGGCAACGAAATTATAAGTGCAGCGAAGAATAGCAACGACTGGTTGGTATTAACTGTGAACATTTCAATTAATTTCGCACCGTTAAGCCACGCTGCACATCGGTCCGATTCCTCGACGAAACGCCATGAATGCCGCGCTTCAATGAGCCGTGTAACAAAAAAAACTTTGAAGAATAAATTATAGGTAGCAAAAGTGAGTTGCTACGATCGTCAGCGGCTGCTCCTGGAGTTTCACCGTCAAAAACTTCGAAGCGGTCTGAAGTAGGCTTCGCTCGACTACGGCAGGCTAGCCGGCAACCGGTCTGAGAGTTGTGCCGGCGACGCGTCCGCCCCGTCTCCGCCGATAGTGGCTTCTCGGAGTGTCACCGGTATTTCACCGGCTGTAACATCTAAGTGGTAAGAAGGCCTCGCTATGCCGTCGGTATCAAGCCGGCATTGTATCGAGCTCGCACTGCGCGCCGGCCACCGCGGCAAGCGCACGAGCTAGTACCGACCACCGGCGAGGCAAAGAATGTGTTTCACAAAAAATGAAGGCTGCTGGGATGTATAACAGTCTTCTGCGCTTGCGACCACAGCTGTCAATGACTAACTACAAGGTGAGCGCCGAACGAGGCGGAGTACGATCGTCAGCGATTGCACCGTAAAACTTCGAAGCGGTTCGAAGTACGCTTAGCTCGACCACGGCAGGCTGGTTAGCAACCGGTGTGAGAGTTGCGCCGGCGGCGCGCTCGCCCCGTCTCCGCCGATGGTGAGTTCTCGGAGCGTCACCGGTATTTCACCGGCTGCAACATCTAAGTGGTAGGAAGGCCTCGCTATGGCGTCGGTATCAAGCCGGCATCGTATCGAGCTCGCACTGCGCACTGGCCACCGTGGCGAGCTCTGCGAGCTATTACATGCAATGCATGCGAGCAACGGGAACAGCG
The DNA here is from genome assembly GCF_043290135.1 of Rhipicephalus microplus. Taxonomy (NCBI): domain Eukaryota; kingdom Metazoa; phylum Arthropoda; class Arachnida; order Ixodida; family Ixodidae; genus Rhipicephalus; species Rhipicephalus microplus. Next base: position 97,729,627 of record NC_134710.1, read on the forward strand.
ACTGCGAACCGTCTCATTCATTTAGGTCTATCGCTCCGTAGCTTAAACTGTGTGGATAGCGGACACCTGTTTCTGTGCATGGGAAAAACAACGAGACGTAAACTGCACATCAGCAAGCATTTTGTGATCGCCAGCTCTCATTCATCGAATCACCGTGCCGTACTCGTGAGTGAGGCCTAGTCGTCGAACGTGGTAGCGGCGGTCTACCTCGGTTCATCGCTGGAGCTGCTAAATGAGCCTCGTTAATGTGTTCATTCAATGCCGCGCGCACTTTGTGTACGATTCAGTGCATTTTACGGGTCCACAAACAGTACTGCTAATGCAAATTCAGCCTGTACAACAGAGCGTCAACTGATAAAACTTTATCGCTATAGTAGAAAAATATTGAATATTAGGCAGGCTTAGGATAAAAGGCATGTGTGCTGATGTGCTCACATCAGACCACCGCAAGCTCATACTTACCCCGTGCGTATTTATTGCTTAATTATTAGCGAAAAAAGGCTTTCACAAGGGCTACATGGGAGGTAAGAATGTGGTGCCTATATATACCCGGTGACTATATGGTAGGTGTGTACTGCGTGTGGCAAGCTGTGGTGAGTGTGAGTGTTGTGGTATTACGTGAACGTTGTGATAATGTTTGTGTACTGTAATCATTGTTGTGCGCATTAAATGTAATGTAATTAAAGTTCACTTTGCGCATGGTACGACTGCTGACGTAATTTTTTTCTCGGTTGATGCAAAAAATTTACTCCTATACTGATTTGAAAAAGTTTCCCAATGGATGTAAATGAAAACCCCCCTGGCAACATGCAAAAACCCCTACTGATGGGGAGTAAATTTTTTACTCCCTCCGGACGGTGTTTATAAACCTCCCATCGGGGCGTGCACTAGAAGACAAGGTCATCTACTCCCATCTCGGCTTATTTCTGTTTACAGTGTAAGGCACGACCTGATTGACACCCTGCCACCGTTTCACGGCAGGGGTTCGCACCGGCTTCTGTCCTTTGGGAATGCCACTCCCGCTTCCCATGGCCTACATGCCCTTTGCGGTACTGTTTCAACATACGAGCCGCCATGGAACGCCGTCCAGGCTTCCCTGCTCGTCAACCTCGCCGGCGTCAGTGCTGCAACCTCTACTTATTCGAAGATATATATCTTACTTATTTAAAGATATATATTACCTATTTTATTCAAATATATATATATATATATATATATATATATATATATATATATATATATATATATATATATATATATATATATATAGCCAGTGCCGGCCGCCTCAGTCAACCACTTTTTCAACAAGAGACATCATGGCTTGCAAAACATTGACCAGCTCGCTCGAGGCAGCCAGTGCCGTCCACCAGAGACGTTTCCCCCAGACCGTCGCCCCATGTTGCATTGTTGTCGGGGCCGACCACCACGATGCAGCAAAGCCCGCCCACCAAAAACTTTGCCGCCAGTCCCGCGCGCGCGCATTCATGGCCGAGTGTCGACTCATGACCAAGAAAGACGCTGGGGCTTCGGCGCACGGGCAGCAAGAGCCAAGAAGAGAAGGAAGTCAGAATGAGAACAGTTGGCTCAGGATCGGGTGTTGTCTCTTGTTCTTGGTCTCGTTTATTCCACTACAATAATATATATATATATATATATATATATATATATATATATATATATATATATATATATATATATATATATATATATATATATATAACAAGACATGGAGTTTCATACTATAATACTACATAGGCAGTAGCGCACCCAGGATTTTCATCTGGGGGGTTGGAATTTTTACGAAGGTAATGAGAGTGGAGTGTATGTGGAGGGGGGCGGCACATTGCATAATATGACGTTCCCGACTTCACCTGCGAAAACCTTAGAGCAAATAAAATACCAAATATTGTCAATCATAACTATGATTCCTTCGGAGTTTTCCAGAGACACCTTGCAAAAGCTTGACTGGTGCATCAATCAATTCATCAAAGCAGTATACGTGAAAAAGAAACAGCAGAATAATAAAGCAACGCATAACATAGTTGCCCACAATGTTGTCGGCACATGCTTATTTTTGCCGCTCCTTCAGGGATAAGGGCGTCGCGATATGCCGGCGTATTGGCGGTCGCACAATGTTCTTAAAACTCTGCAGATCAGGATATTCTATATTATAAGAGCGGAACATGATATCTGTTTTGTCTGAGTCTCGTAAAAGTGTACCAAAAGTGAATTGTCGGCTTTATCTAGCTGCATTTCGATGCACCACGTAGTACACTGTTTTTACCACAGCAGTTCCTATACAACAGGTATAAAATCAACGTAAGAATTTGTTGCATAGAAACTATGTTGGTCGGGCTTACGAAATGGAGAAATAAAGCCACGTAAATTTAAGCAGACTGTGAAATTATTCATTCAATCTATAATAGGTATAAAATATACATTCTGCAGTGGTAAAGAAAGTACTGCGAGCTGGTTTGAGGAAATGGTTTGATGAATTTCGCCACGCACACAATAGACGAAAAAACAAAAGGCGAGAAGACAAATGAAATGTGCGCCATAAAATGTAAATGCAGGACGTCACTATACCACTTCCAGTTGTACACGTCATATATATATATATATATATATATATATATATATATATATATATATATATATATATTGTTTTTTATAATACGTGAACGGCTACAGGGAAAACGCGCCGTCAACTAAACATCATACGTGAGCTTCTATGCCAGTTTCCTTACAAGTTTACGTACACCTTGATTTTACGATGAATCAATAAAGTTGACAGACCAGCAAATCAATATACAGCTTTACCAATGCAAGGTCCCTAGGACCTTACCGCTATTTAAGCGATCTCAGCTTAATTAAGTGTCAACAAACATACCCACACACTTAACCAAATCTCACCCTTAAGGGTTTAAATGAGCTTGTTGCCAGACGAGAACCCTTTGCTCCCTACTGGGTGTTCAAAAAAGGGTGCTGAGAAACGGCGCAGAGCTCAGCACCCTTAAGAAAAGGGTGCAGAGCAAAAATTTTAAAGGGTGTAATGAGCGCACCCTTCAAAAAAAGGTGCCGTGATGTCATAACACCCTTTCAAATGGGTGCTGGAAGGGTGCTCCTCATCGACGTACCAGTGGGCCAAATCTAGGATTGATGCTGGAGATGGCTACAAATGCAGAATGCTGTATACTCTGTAGACCATGCTGAGTGACAGCCCACATACGATTCCTTAGTACTTGAACACATGTACTAAGTCGTCCATTCCACCCTGAACACGTGCATCATGCACGCGGCCGGCCCTCCACAGAGTGCCTTCCGCAGGCGCTTATGAAACTAGCACTGAAACACAGTGACAGCTCTAGGTGGGGCTTTTGCATTATCGTCTTTAAAACACAGTGTCTCTGCAGTGAAGCTACTGGTAAGCTGGCTTCAGTGTTTATCTTTCTCTATGTGTATAGGCAAATAAAGAATCCGGCACTGTTATCGAGAATTGTGCCTTACCCTGTCCAGGTGCTGTTCCTCGGGTTTTTGTTTTTTAGTGCTCTGGATAGAACAAGCTGAACTTACTGCACTTCTGAAGAACAGTGTCGAATTTTAGATAGCTTGTACTTTTGCAAGAGCAAAGTTAGCTTCACCACAAAGTAAGTGTGATTTGGCAAAGCCGCCGTTCTCCAGCAGTCAACAAAGTGGAGGGCCCACTTACAGCTGTATGTACGTTTGTGTACTAGTTACCAAAGTGCCCTCGAGAGGCGCTCAGGAGAGTGCCGGATGCCTGGTGCAATGTTCAAGGTGGAAGTAGACAATATGTAAATATATACCTTAAAGCAAGCTATATTGAATAAATATGTGTGTTTCAATAATCATGAAATTGATCCCAGAGTGCGTATATGGCCTGTGCTACCCATTTTTGGTCCACAATGAATATAATCCATTCAAGGCCCCTTCCTGCACACATGCATGCACAATTTATGGATGCTTGGCCACCATACAGATATGCATGCCTGCAAATTAAAAATTCACAAGTTTCGAATACTGGTGATTATTTCAAATACCATATACTCACTTCAAAAAACACACAGATAATATACACTAAGCATAGAACCACATTGCGCTCTTTTAAATTAGGTGTAGTAGACGTGAGCTTTTATGCTTGTGAGAATGCAAGATATTAGGCCCCAACAAAAATTTATGACAAATAAATTAGCATGATGCAAATAGTCACTATTTTATTGTACATAGCATACAACCCAAAAATATTGACAATAGTAAACATGAGCTATGAACTTCTGTACCGATTGTAATGGGGAGATTTGTGAGTGAGGATCAGTCTTCTGTTTTTCAATTTTTTTTCTTATGAGTAGACATCTTTTTTGTGACGAGGCTTTTTTTAACTTTTAACATTCTGACTTCCCTACTTTCATAGTAGGTAACAAATAAATTATTTAGAACAACAAAATATAGGTTAGAGGCACCAGAAGACCAAAGGCGCTTATTGAGGGTGTTGCCAGTGCCCACAAAATTGAAAAAAAAATGTATAGCAAAGTAGGTGTGTGGTGAAACATGTGGGCTTATATAACATGCTTTGGTCATCATGCTAAAAGCCTTGACTACAAACTTGCTCAAGGCTTATTTACAGCTCTCCCTTTATGTGTGTGTGTGTGTTTCTAAACTTGTACGTTACAAAATCACAAATATTGGCAAGGTAATGCAAGTGGTGTTGGATTAATATGATGTGATCATTCCAACACTTGCACAATCCATCTTCAGCTGCCCAGGCGACTTTGGTTCCCTTTACAAAAGTGTGGTCAGGGTGCTCCTTCTCTACAGAACATTCACACCCGGAAGCCTAAAATAAACACAGAAGTAATCACTAAGAGTTTCACAAGACAGACTGTCCAAGATACAATATGCTTTGTCATGCTGGAGTGTTCTTATTTCTATGTGAGTAGAAGTCAGCATCAAAATCCGCTTTGTTTTCAACTGAAAACATGCTTGTTGGAGGTCCCCCAGGCAAAAAGCTGTGTAAACAACTTGACAGTACCTGGGGGCCTACAGAGGGTGGTAGCACGTACAACAGATTTCACATACAAAAACAAACAGAATAGTAAAAAGAAAATATATATACAAGAAACTTCTGAGCAATGATTCAGCATGATGCACACGTGAAACATGAGTTAGGTTTGAGTAAAAAAGCGACTCATCAAGTAATTGCTCGCATTCGATTTGAACAAACCGAATAAGGCACTGAAGTTAATCAGGGTTCTTAAAGAATTGTAAAGTGCCAATAAGCAATATTCTAGTCTAGCTTTACAATAGTGTGTCATGAATGTAGTACTAGTATTTGCCTGTTAGGTATGCTGTAGTCATGAATATATTCAGTTTTCTTGATACCTTAAACTTAGTATGGTGCAGTCCAGCTGTTCATGTTCAATAAATAATTGTTTATGGTAGCATTTGGGTTATAAAATTGATGCTAAAAATTTGGCAGACCCCACATACTTTTGGAATCGATGTTATGCGAAACACGCATAACATGTATTTTAATTTTTTTATTGAGCGATTTTATGAAGTGGAGCTCAATGTAAGTAGAAATTCTCGCACGCACATACGTTAAACAGCCGCATAGGTTTCATTTGTTATGGGGAGACGTTACACCCTTGACAACATTAGTAGTTATTTGCTGTTTCGTTACGATGCCAACAGAAACATGGATATTAGCCACACTAGAAGTGGTAGGCTAGTAGTATGAAGCATTGGTGTTTGCGCTGACACTCGCGAAGATGGTAGCCCTCAACACTGCTACACAAATACTTCACAGGATGGTGCCTGACTACAATTGACTTTGATTCGACCTCACGGCTGCATCATAGGTGTGCACATGTAATAGTTATAAAATTTGATAGCCAGTATTGCAACGACAGTTGATGTTACACAAACATTTGAGACTATTTGGAAAGTATAACTGAGGCCGGGCATGGCTCTGTGGTAGAATACTTAATTTCCAAGCAGAATACTAGGTTTTGATTCCTGCTAAGACACTTGACTTTATTCTTTGCATTCATTTGGTCAATGCTGCCTATGTCAGCTTTTTAACATGATAGTGTTGGAGAGCTCGTGCCGCAGAAAACCCGCCACCGGCATCTGCCCCATTGGTTGTGAGCGAAAAATCGTCTGTGCATCTGTGACCGAAAAATCAAGTTACCTAGTTTCCAGAAACTCAAAATTGCTACTTATGACCTAATGGAGGCGTGCTAATTCCTGCAAAACAAAACCGCCAAGTCGCACTACTAGACACTCAACACAGGGCTTAACACACGGAAGTCCATTGACATCAGCCAAAAATTACCTTTTGATGCACAGCGCTATTCCTCTTCCCCATTTCATGAACTACACAATGCCATGATAATTGTACCCTGGTATTTTTGGTGGGCTATATGGCACGAAAAATACAAGGATTATGTCAAAAGAATGGCATCAAATTTTACCGCCATGTCATCGAAATAGAGACATAGGCTACTAGTCTTATTTATAATGCTAAGAGCATTCAAGGTAAACGCTATAAAGATAGCTGGTGGCCTTTTTCACTATCTAGGTATCAATTTTTCACTATCTAGGTATCGAAATTCTGCCATGTCAGTCATAGTTTACTGACATTGCAAGCTCAAGAAAAGTGTGGCGCTGAAGGCATCAACACAGCGTTTTGCCAGATCTTCTAAGAAGGCAGTCTTTGAAATTGCTAATGTTTCCAATTTTTTTTGCTATCAATTTCTAGCCTTGCATCCAAATGAACCTCCATCCTACTGGCTTTTTTGCGTTCGTGCTCTCACTAACTGCTTACCTTGTCTTGTCAAGTGTTCGTTGACATAAATGGGACTACTTGATCTAAAAGGAAAGGGCACTGTAGACAGACGTAAGTTTTTTGTCTTATGTTACATTTAATTTGTAACATCGTTCATAATGCACTACTATTTTTTTCAAACTAGGCTTGTTTGTTCCTACTCTGTCTGCAGTGTGAATATTATCACGAGTAATGGTTTTTCTATCATCGCACAAAATTTCGGACAGCGTCAAAATAAAACCCTCATTTGAGACGCCTTTGATGCAAGATAGTTCAACCATGAATACAGAGTAAATTCTTCAATTTTCATCTGAAGCTGCTTATTTTCACTTGGAAATTTTTTGTGCCTGTTTCAAGGTGCAACAGGCTCTTCATGCAAAGCCTTTATTTCTAAAGAGAGCGCGTTGACACTGTCACCAACTTCGTTCCACACTTCTTGAAGGACCAAAGTTCAGCATGAATTTTGTGCTTGAAATCTTCTGTTTACCATGACAAAAATTCACAGGAAACATTAGTACTCTTGCTTGGCAGGAGTGCATGCAGTAATACTAACACAACTAAAGCAAGAAATAAGTGTCTCACCTGTGCGAAATAGATTTTGGCAAGCGCTGTGAAGACGACACACACTGCTGCCAAACGGAGGGGAATATGAAGAGCACTTCATATAAGTAGGCAGCATCCAGTAGCTTGGTGAGGCACAGCGCATGAGCAGGGTGAACAGAGCTGATGCTTGGAACAATGGTTCAGAGTTCGCTGGTGCTTGGGCTCCTTGACCTTGTCAGAAACTTTTCTTGAGCAGCCTCACTCTCATGAAATGACAGACCGTGCCGAAGAATTTCTGCACCAGTGCAAAAAATTATTTTGGTGAGGTTTGTCTAGACTGCATGCGCTGTTTGCCAAATTGCAGTGAATAGCTAGAAACGCATGGCCAACATATATTCAGTGGCACGCAACTGAGAAATACAAAAAGGGCATGCTGCAGTATAAATACAACAAAAAACATGCTGTTGCAGAGCTTTTCATGTCGATGTCATACATGTGAATTTTCATTCACCTTTATAGCTCGCTCATGCACGAAGATGAAGTTCAAACTCTTAGATGAAGACACCCCCTTTTAGCTGTATCGACTGTGCGTAATTAAGAGATAAGCATGCGTGAGTAATGCTGTTGCCTGTAATCAATAAATTCTGTTCTTGATGCTGACCAAATATATGCACGAGTGCATCCATAGAGGCACATTTGCATTTCTGTAGTTATGATACTCATGTGATGTGCTTCTTAGGTAAATGCCTGCAATATGCACCATATCAGTATTTTATTACGTAAAATTGCAATACCACTGCATATACATGTCAGTATGCGCATATGCATCCACTGCAGATAAAGGATAAAATTGAAGCAATACGGACACATGAATTTTTTACCAAGGTAGTGGAGGGCTCCAGAAATTTCGACCACCTGGGGTTCTTTAACGTGCACCCAAATCTGAGAACACAGGCCTACAGCATTTTTACCTTTATCGTAAACGCAGCCAGCAAGACCGGAATATTATCCTGCGACCTTCGGGTCAGAAACCGAGTACCTTAGCGACTAGACCACTGCGACAGGACTTCAATCTCCCTGTTCCCCCGTGTAGGGTGACAGACTTGCTTTGCTGGTCTGGCTAACCTCCCTGCCTTTCCTTCTCTACCATTTATTCTCATGAGTTCAACGAATGAAGCTTCCTTCAAACGGCTAACATTCGGACCTTTATAATTTGCCTGAAATTCAGTTCAATAAATGAATATTGTGTGCTGCATAGTGATCATTGATCTAAATTGTTCTGGTTGGCTAAAAAAGCACTACTCCTCACTTCTAATCCAACAGCACAGGCTGTCTAATGACCATAGGGGGGAAAAGAGGAAACGCTAAGACAAAATATCAATCTTGAACCCCATGCCATCACAATAAAGCAGGCAAGCTTCTGCAATATTGACCGGCATCCAGAATCTCAGACACTGCAGCTACATAACATAATGGTTTCCCAACATGACGTAAAGGCAGCAGAATCACATATTGCCCAACCTGCTTCATTATGATAACAATGAGGCCACAACGTTATTAGCCTCTGTATGCTAATAACAATTTACCTCGCAAATCATGTGACAATAACATTCAATACGACGTCATGAATCTTGCATCCTACCATGTGGTCTAAGTACCAACAAGGTGGTTTTAGTGACGTCGGTGCAAGCCAATAAACAACAATCACTTGGTGAACATAATTTTTAATATTATTCAATTGGTCTGATGCGTACATCTTCAAAAAACGGCAGTTTATATTTGTTCATTCTTAGATAAATACAATGTCTAAGTTTGCAGGTCAGCAGCAACATATGCACGCCTTAGGCACGCATACTGTGATGTATAACCTTATTGTGTTTTGAGCGAAAAATTGGGTATTCATACACTGCACATATCACAGGTCACTTGTAAATCTGCAGCGAGGTCATAAAGAATTTACGATATCAGATAAAGCGTTACACTTGTATTCGAAAGTGTCAATGGAAGTTGTAATAGAACTTCGTTTTAGAATGTTCGCAGACGTAAAGGTATTCGGCAAAGTTTTAACTCCGAAGCGGGCTGCAGCGCCCACAATTCTTTAAAACCAGAACAATGCAATGATAGGTGAAGAGATGGGAACAAGCAGTACCACCAAAATTGCACTCGAACGAGTGAACTGCTGCTCAACTTAGCGCTTGCACAGCTAAGGTACGGCTATTCGGTCACTGATGGACAAAATGTATTGACCCAGGCGTAATTGCACGCTTTGAGAACCACACCTACAGCACGCTGTGTCAAGTTTACGCACACTTAATTAAGCTGAATATCATGGTAATTTAATAATATACGTGCCCGGTGGATGCAAACACATTTGGTCACACAGAAAAACACATCTACCCTAAATAATAGTCACACACTTTTAATGATCATGTAGCTGTTAAAAAGAGGACGCGTAACATATAAAACTTTCTTCATATACTTCTTTGACACAGAAAACGAACAAGACCGCGTAAATACCAACACGGACACCGCGTTATTCTTCTCCATTCTTCCAAGTAAAATGCGGAAAGATCTAATTCAACGCGAATCACCGGAATACTCCAACGCACGCGACACACAGACGACGCTTACGGCTTCCAGGCGCAGTCCCCGAACGGCGTCAGACGGCATTGCAAGAATATAGCGATTCATAGCGTGCAGAGCATCGCCCGCCGACTCACAGCCGCACAGCGCACATTGCTTTAACCTCCTTCCCCACAGAAAAAATTCATCCGCGCGTAACGTCCCTGAGCTTAGACTTGAGCCTAATGAAATCAGACACGCCAGCAGGCTCGCTACGTTAATAAAAACTCACTTATCGTCTACCAGCTAGGAAAACCTTACTTCACAACGTTATTATACTATAGCGCTTTCGGTGTTTACCGCGGGAGGAGCCGAGGACGCGAGCGGAAGCACAGCAGCCTGGATCGGGCACGCCGCGGCCTTGGCCGGAGAAGCAAAAAACAAAACGTCGACAGCAGAAACATCCACCTACCTTTTTAATTTGGCGAGCGCTCGACGGTACGAAGCCGCCGGTCCTCTCTTGAGTATAGTGCATATTCGTAACAAGCAGCACCGACAGAACACGAAATACAGCGCAAGCACACTTTGACCAACATAAAAAATCGACTTTAAACGCTCGGCACACGACCGTTGCGGCCTCCAGGAAGATACCGCCATTTCTGTCCTGCTGACGCCACCGATCCGCATTTGCGCACATAATTTTTTATATGATAAGTAAATAGATTATTTCTGCTTAAACTTTAAGTAAAAAATAGTGAAGATAGAAGATACCCTAGTGCGTATTGCATAGAATATTTTTTACTTTTGAAAATGATAAAATCACATAACGCGTATTTGCGCGAAATTTGAAATGTCAAAGAGCGCGCGAAATTTCAAACGTTTGCTTGCTTGTGTATTTCTTATACGGATACCTTGTTAACATCTGTACATTAGTTGAGTGGTTAAGCTGGCTGTTAAAAACAGTGTTAAGGCCGTTGTATATTACTTCAAAGTACAGGCAGCAAGCAAAATTTGTCACAACAAAATAAGCGTATTAGTTGGCAAACATTATTTTAGCTGTCTTTAGTGAATTTTCTTTAGGAAAAGGTTTTAGTCAAGGCTCATTTTAACTTGCTTTGAAGAATATTTCTATGAACAAAATCAAGAAAACGTTTCTTTCATGTTATAATAATAGAACATCAAAGTACATAGAACGCCATAAAAATTGGTAACACGTGTCAACTGATACATTGTAAGGTTAACAAATAATTGTACAACACAAAAACTATTTTATCTACCACGGTCTTGTTGGTTTGTATTTATTTGCATTAAAAATGTATGATTTATAATACTGTCATGGACGAAGATTTGTTTTCAATGTTAGGCGCAAACGAGCCCGAGAGCTCTATTTGTGTAAACCACAATCCTATTGTAGCTCTAAAAGCTGCGTACTCCGCCATTGGCTAGTGAACTTATAGCGGATAGCTTGGTCAGCACCGGCCGTGAGGTGACGAGAAAAAGGCAGCAAAAATGCAACAACCAGTGCAGAATTTACGTTCAGCCGTGCACTATCGCTATTCAGATATCCGTTACTGCGGTGGGGCTATTATTGAGACCAAGGTGTCTAACCAGTAGACCTCTAAAAGCTGTTGGTTATGCTCTATGACCACATTACTCACAAAGATTTGTCGGTGACTGTGCACCCTAATGGGTGCTCATCAGTACCTATTAGTTGTTGCACCCTTTTGCATCCTATTTTCCACCCTTTTGATGTGTTCACCCTCTAAGTTCCGTTTGTAGGGTACTGAGACACAAATAGGGTGCTCAAAGGGTGTGCTTAGGGTGTTGGCACCCTTTTTGACACCATTAAGGGTCAGAATTGGTTTAGTATGCATACTTTAGTCTGCAAAGTCAACAGTGCGAAGCAACGTTTACTGTTTGAGCAGCTTTTGCCAAATGTGTAACTTAGTGATTTTCTTGTTGATACCTATCCGTTTTGATATCATACATAAAAAGAGAGATGTCCCACGAGAATCCTACGAGGACAATTATCAATATCTGATAAGTATTCCCAATCTTTTTAAAGAAACTGAAAACCCGGATACCAGGAAAGCGAGAGATTTCAGGCATTTCTATTTTATTATACGAATGAATATAGACACAATTAACGATTCCTATAAAAACAGTTATGTTGTCATAGCCAATTAAACAAATAATAAACGACTGACAAAACATCCCGACTTGTTCGAACGCCTACACACCCCTTCAGCGTCCGTGCAAGCGCGTCCACATCGCTCCTCCCCGGTTAAGGCAGTGGACATAGGCGGCCCTGATCTCAGCAGCAGAGGTCCATAGGTGGCCTGCGCATATGGATGGCACGGGAATGGCTAGCATACGCGCATTCATGACATACGACTGCCCTGTCTGCGATGGGCGTTTTGGATGAGAGGCAGACGGGACAGTGTGGCTGGCTGGCACAGTCTCGACTGTATACAGGTAGAGGGCCGTCATCTAATCTTACTTGATGTCAATGCTCTTGTGGTTTTCCTCAAGTCACCTGATCTTTTCGTCGAGCTCGCATCGAATGGAGTCTTGCAACAAAGCTCGTCCACTCTCATTATATGGACATGCTGCGATTTCCTCAGCTTCGTACTTTCGCTTGATGTTATTCAACTTCATTTCCTTCAGAACACCTGTGACCTTTATCCGCTTACTTATGTTGTTCTGAAGGTCTTCAAGCGGTTGCAGGTATTCAGGTGCAAGGCCCAGTTTTACATCAAGTTTAAAGTCTTTTTGGTTTGCTCGCTCAAGGTAAAGCTGTTCCTTGAGGTGCACAAACTGTCGCTCGAGGTCAGCCATGTCATCAATGTACTCCGATCGTCTGATTTCACAATGTTCCTCGTAGATCTCCCAAATGTCATCTTCGGATCCGAAGGAGGAATCCGAGTCCTCGTTGTCTGTGTTTTCTCTGTCGGGTGTTTGCCGGTCCATTTCTTCACCCTCGTTGTCATTGTTGCACTCCTTGACGCTCGGTATTTTCGAATTTCGAGCCTCGAAGTAAGACGAACCCCGGTAGAACGCCGTCAAGAGCCAGGAACACTGGGTGCATGCCATTTCTTTACGTCGTTGACGCTCGACGGTCAGATACTGGTTTGGGTGTCGTTTCGCTGATTGACCTCGCAGCTGGTCATAGCACCTGGGTCGGGCCAGCCATGCCTGGCCCTGGCCAAGGCGCCTGGGCATGGACTGGCTTCCACTTTCCTGGGCATGGCTTGCCTGGCATGGCCTAGGACTGCCATGCCTGGCCTTGGGGTTCCTCAATGGCTGGCGGCCCAGTGGCGCTGACTGGCACTGGCCTCGATGATCCTCGACGGTCCGGTACGGGCCGCGGTGTCGTTGTGCTGGCTTGACTCGAAGCTGACCTGAGCCGCCGGGTCGTACGAGCGATGGCTCACCATGAGGTAGGCCAGATCGCTGCGTGGATGGTTGGTCTGGATCGCCTGCATGGCCGTTCCACATGGCCTCGATGCAATACAGTCGTCTGGTATCGCCGTCAAAAACACTGCGTTGGAGTCAGCAGGAAGGAAACCTCGGTGGCCGTGAAGAACACCCCCATTCGCAGCCTGCTCCAACCTTATGACAGCACGAAACGTCTGCGCATCGAAGCGGAGTCACCAAACGCACTTGTTCGACGCCTCTCGGTTACGTGGCAAAAAAAGATGATGACGATGTTCCTCTCATTTCCGGCAGCGACCCACAAAAAGGAGTTTGAAAGAAGACGGAAGTGCGTGATACCTTCGCTCTTCATCTTCTTTTTTCAACTTTGTCTCAATAATTTATTAGAGACAAAAAAATAAAAAATATGGTTGAATGGGCGTATCACAAAACCCATTTGAAATATTGTGGTAGCACATGGTTTAGTGAACCATTCAATAAAATTATTTTCTCTTTGGTCCCAGATACTGTGTTCTTTGTTGTATTGGATCAAGATCCAAAGGCTGCGCTTTTGATGCGTGCATGTGTCATTAACAGTTTCAGAGCCCAAAAACACTAGATACACGCGAGACTAAAAAATTGCTAGAGTGAAAATCGCTGCTCAGAATTGAAGTCGTGGCCAAGAAATGGTGGCTGCGGCAGCCATCTTAGTCAGGCAATGTAAACTATCGGCATTCGGCCAAGAAAATGAAGCGTTTTCCTCACACGTCCGACGAGTTTATTACGGCAACGTTTGTCAGATAATACTCAAAGATAATACTCAAATAATACTCAAAAGATGTCTATCTGTTACTAGTTTTCTTAGCAAGCCTCGACGTCAACAGGAGTTTCACTGGAGGTTCTGTGGCAAATTCATACCTTATTCTTGTACACAATTTGAGAATAGGAATCTTTAAATAAATAACTTATGTAGCACTTAAACTAACGCATCAAAACCAGGTTATATTTGCAATTTTAAGGTTTCACCAAAAGAGGAAATTTTTTAGATTTTCGGATTCAAACAGTGGCTCCACTTTTGGTAAAAAGGCATTGTGAGAGTTTGCAATCCAGAATATTTTTGCACCTCCATAGATAAGTGTTGTGCAGAATAGACGGACGAATGTTAAAAGCATCCTTTTTTAATCGATGTTAATGATCAGATTCAGGGTAATGCAAGGAGCCCTTAAAGTGACACTAAAGAGCGAAACGATTTTTCGCTTATTATTGAAGTACAATTTCACAATCACGACAACACCTCTTTCAGTGCGACACGTCGCTTATAAATCGAGAAAACGTGAGAAAATAAAAAGTGGGCCGAGACGCAACCTTCAGATTTCCGCACAAGACAGCGTGACGTAAGAAATTTCGATGGTGTCCTCTGGATCTTACCTATCTTTCAATCGATAAAAAATGTAATACGTTGTTATCTGCCATGAACTTAGCATACAAATCTTTAAATCGTGCACGACAGGCCCACCATACGAAATCTTTGAAAATTTCATCGTACCAATGCTGCGAAAATACAACAATTACATTCTGAAATGTCCAACGTCGCAAGCTGTCATTTTTGCGCGAAGTTTGAAAACTGAACTTCAAATAATACTTTCTACCCAAATTATAAACTCATGCTAGTGAAACATAACGGCCTTATAGTTGTCATAGTGCAGTTTGTCAATCAAAAAGAAGTTAATGTTCCTCTTATGAATATCTCGAACTACATGGAATTTTCACGATTTCTTAAAAAGTCGCCAGGCCTGCGCCGAACGTGTGACACGTTCATAGCAAAAGCTGGAAACTGGACTATATAGAGCCTGTTGTAAGCTCTCCTGGGTAACTATATTGCAAGTACCAATGCATGGCTAGCATGGCACCCACTTCGCCATAAATCATCATATATTTGTAAACCAGGTATTCCCGCACTATGCCATTATTCGTTATTGTTAGGAAAAGCATTGTACCAACCGTCTTACGAGCAGTCAGTCAACAAACTTCTCTCTGGTTTTAAGGAACTAGAGAGTCGTAGTCGTGGGCCGCGCCCACGTAGAGGCCGGAAGAGCATGTTGCTCCACTAGTTCGAGGGCCCTTTGGGCAACCCTTAGGTGTTGCTAGAGATCTCCACTTTTGAAGGCTCCCTCCCAGCCCCATGTTTTTGTTTTTTGTAAGAGGCTTGTTGCAACACCAAACATTGCCCGAGCGTGTGCCCTGATGAACAATACTCTTTATGGCCCACAGGGCAGTGTGGGTCGATGTTTGGAGCAAAGCGGCGAAACCTTCGTCTCTATGTGAAACATCCAGTTTGTAACATTATCAGTGTGAAGTTGAGGTCTAGTCAGCTTTCAGTATGGAAGCGATAATTTCCGGTGGCCAAGCTCGTAGAGTTTTACTATTCCGTGAAAAGAGAGTAGTGGGTCGAAGTTACGCTCACAACCGGGATTGTGTAGCCCATGGGGACCATCGTGGAACGTTAGACCTCCTGCTTGGTCATGAACTGTAGCTCAATTGGGTTGCTTTTGCTGGGATCTAAGTACAATTTACGCAATTGCAAGGTTATCACACGAGCTTCGACCCTCCTATAACATTTCAGGGGCAAGTGCCACGTTTCGGAACTGTGAAAATCAAGATTGCGCATTTTTTGTTCCGTTGGCTGTTCCATACTACAATAATCGCCCCTACAACGAACTCTACATTCTTCCTATTTTGAGCCACCCATTCGTTGCGATCGCGTCTATTTTTGTGGGCTCTTATCTCCGCAGGTGATTACAAAATTGCTGGAAAATATGTGTTTGAGCTAGTGCTTGGCACCATGGGTATAGCAGGGGGGTGAAAAGGAGCACTTGCTTTCCCTTCCCCCCCCTTCCCAAGCCACACCAACACATGACATCACCTAGGCTACAGGTACAGCGGTGCTCTCTCCTTCCGCCGTCCGCCAAGCAACACTGATTTGCACTCCCCGAATGAAATGCGGCCGACGACCATGTTTGGCACTGCCATTAGAAAGGGGGATCCCAGCTTAAGGAACAGCATGAAGGTGAATGAAGCTTTCGTGATACCGTGTAGCCTCTTCTCGAAAAAGTCTTCTAGGATATCGCCCCGCTGCGTTGGTCTAGTGGCTAAGGTACTCGGCTGTTGACCCGTAGGTCACGCGTTGGCATCCCGACTTGAGCGGCTGCATTTCCGATGGAGGCGGAAATGTAGTAGGCCCGTGTGCTCAGATTTGGGCGCACGTTAAGCAACCCCAGGTGGTCGGAATTTCCAGGGCCCTCCACTACGGCGTCTCTTATAATCATATGGTGGTTTTGGGACGTTAAACCCCACATATCAATCATTATTCTAGGATATGGCGCCATGACAGTTCTCGGCCGACGCTGGTGCAATAATCTTTATGTACGGCGGACTGAACATTGGTTCAATTGGCGTGCGCAGGATGCACTTTCAGATGCATTTCGTCGCAGCGACCCCTCCCTATTATGGGAATGTATGGGGCTGACACTGCGCCCACCCCAACACCAAGTCACAGTCCCCCTTCCTATTATGTCAATGTGTAGGGCAGACTTTGCACCACCTTCTCAGGTTACTGGAGGCAAGGTGCCCTTCCCTGCCCCCCTCCCACCTTTTGCGCACTACTATGCTGGGAACCACGTGATAGTGTGAAAGGCATTCGGCAGTTTTGCTTGGTTATCGCTGCCATTTCGTTTGAGGGGAGACCACATCACGTGACTGATGACGATGAAAGCTTATGGCCGAACCCAATGCGGTTCAACAGCATGAAGGGCCCGCCAGTTCAAAAAATGTGAGGGGCCCCTATCTCAATAAAATATTAAGGTAGAATATATATATATATATATATATATATATATATATATATATATTTATATATATATATATATATATATATATTATTAGGGTAGAAAAAGATAACTTCCCGTGGGCGGGAACAAAACCTGCGACCTTCGAATAACGCGTTCGATGCTCTACCACTGAGCTACCAAGGCGGCTTTTCACCCACCCACTTCATTGTATATATATGGGAATTGAAACGCGGTAGTGTCATTCAGCACCACCAGTAGCCATAGCGGCGAGTGTAGCACACTCTTTATGAGCCTGTTTGGCATCACGTAGCACATGAACTTATTACGAGCTGGCAGCTGACGAACAGTCCCTCGTTTACAATCTAAAGGCATCAAGTAGCCAGTACAAGACCCTCGTTAATGAATCATGAAAGAAGTTTGTACTTAAGAGCTCGTTTTTGTCATTGATACAATAATAACAAGATCTAACAGACAATAATGCCAAGGAAATATGGAGGAATTCGTTAGACCACCGTGGGTCTGGTTTCTGCCCACGGTGAGTTATGTTTTCCCACACATTTTCCTTGACATATACATTACAATATTCGGTCTAATAACTTCTCCTATATTTCCTTGGCATGATTGTCTGTTAGATCTCATATATATATACATATATATATATACATATATAAATATATATATACATATATATATATATACATATATATATATATATATATATATATATATATATATATATTTATATATGTATATATATGTCTGTGTGTGTGGGTGTGTGTGTGTGTGTGTGTGTGTTCAAGCTTCATGCAGGTCTCAAAAAGACTGTTATGGTCGCCGGCGGAGGTTACTCTGTATTGTGCATTATTTGTTTGCCTGAAGGGCAGCGTTAACCAACATCTATTTGTACTGAACAACATGGGCATCTCTGAGGCCAGGCTAAACCACAACACCAAGAATTCTGTCGCAGCAATGGGAACTTGGAAAGAAATAAAAATATGAGTCCTGGTTGTTGCTTTCAAGTGTAGTTAACTGACGTGAACGTATATTGAATCCAATGACCAGCCGCTCCCACGGACATTTTACCACTCACTTGCGTATATGTTTTCTACACCTCGTTTATTTTCACGCAATTTTTTTTTCATTACTGTTCTCTCCAACCCCTTGACCTAATGCTGGGTATGAAACAGAATTTCATTAGTCAAGTTTAACTCCTTGCCTCCCCTCCCCCAATTTTCTTCTCTGTTAGGGGAGTTGCTTTGTGAATCATCTATACGTGGCGAATTTCATGGAGTTGATAACTTTGCAGAACGTTGCACAATGTGCACAATCTTGAAGTCAGCTCACAGTTCTGCAGTTTATGGTAAGAAACTTACTCGCCTAAGAACATGCACCTTGTTGAAAGAAACTGATCCAGCGGATGGACACACAAGCCTGACGAGGATTTTAGCAGCCATGGCCCAACACGTACGCAATGCGAAGCTGCATTCCGTGAAATACCTTTCGCTACAAATAAATGATATTCTTCGATTGCATCGTAATCCAAATAAAAGTCATTGTTATTATTGTAAATAATTACCACATTATTGATGTTTGTTGTTCTTTATTGCAGTAGTTATGTTTTTTCTGTAATTACATTGTTACTTTATGTTTATTACTGTCGCTACGTTATTACTATAATATGTAATAATAAGTTCACTATATTTGATTATGTCCTAGTTGATTCAGAATTTTCAAAGTTGGTTTGTTGTTTTCAAGTCCGTCTCTTTCTGCCCCAGAGTGGTAGGGCCTGATCTTGAGGTTTGGATCCTCCTTTTGCTTTACCCTGCGGGCAAATCATGTATACGTGTTTGCCAAATAAATAAACAAACAAATAAATAAATATAGTAAATGTTGTTTCATGCGCTGAATAAAAATAACCGGTATGCAGCAGGCGTATAGGTTTGCTATAGTATGCTTTTTTCATAGTGTGAACAAAAAAGGCCCTCTTGTACACTTCAGCAGTGCTCGCTCGCAGGCAACAAAAACGCGCGCTACCAAATCAGTGAAGTTTAAGAATTTAGAGAAAGCTGTCTTTGACAAAGGCGCTCCCTGATTTTTGAGGGACGATGTCCTCTCCTGAAATAAGGGTAACCATTACAATAGGTTTGGGCAAATGGACGAAACACACAAGGCGCCTGGAGTGCACTTTTAAGTATCGTATTCATTACTTCTTCTCGCACAGTTTAGTCTTCTTTCAGTATGATTCAACGAATTAGACACTCCTACTTTTCGCACAGTTTAGTCTTTTTTAGTAGGATTCAGCTAATCAGACATTCTCATTTCTCGCACAGCTTATAGTCTCCTAACAGTATGATCCAATATACCAGACATTTCCACTTCTCGCACAGTTTAGTCTTATTTCAGCAGGCTCCAACGAACCAGATACTCCTACTTTTCAGACAGGTGATGTTCTTTCAATATGATCTAACAAACCAGACATTCCTACTTCGTCACAAAGTTGAGTCTTGTTTCAGTAGGATCCACCAAAGCAGACATTCGTAATTCTCGCACAGTTTAGTCTTCTTTCAGTATAATCATACGAACCCCAAATTCCTACTTCTCGCATAGTCTTTCTTTCAGTATTATCCAACGAACCAGACACTCCTACTTTCCGCACAGTTTAGTCTTATTTCAGTATTATTGAACGAACAAGACATTCCTACTTCTCATATATTTTGTCTTCTCTTAGTATGAACCAACAAACCAGATCTTCCTACTTTTCATGGTTCTGGTTGATCCCCCGTCATGGGAATAGGCATACGACATGAAAGTAAAACGCGCCTTTACAGGGGTAATCAAACGTTTACTGTACATTGATAAAAGAAGGTTTGCCGAGATTATATTTCCGTGTTTAGCAGCCATAGCCACGTTCAACATGGATGTATTTTTGTTGAAGCTTGATGCATCTCCATTCTGACGACTAACATCCGCCATGATAAATATATAAACAAAATATTGTGGTATTAGGAGATTGCAACCGCCAAAGCATATTCAGAGAAAAAGGTGTGATAGCTAGATGAGCTTCGCATCTTGGAAGCGCATATTTGCCTAAGGGCGTCATTCTACGGCCTGTTAAATGGCGATTGAATTTCGTGGTATTTAAGAAAGCGCGTCGCATGGCCTCGGTGTATGTAAATTGATATAGAAGTGCGCGCGCGTTGAGGAAGTTCTTTCTCTCTCTCTTTCTCTTTCTCTCTCTCTCTCTCTCTCTCTCTCTCTATCTCTCTCTCTCTCTCTCTCTCTCTCTCTATATATATATATATATATATATATATATATATATATATATATATATATATATATATATATCATGCAAGTGTACTTGCGGTATAAATACCCAGAAAAGTTTATAACGGGCTCTGTATAGTCAATTTTCCAGCTTTTGCTAAGAATTTGTTAAGTTTTCGGCGCAGGACTGGTGATTTATTAAAATATCACAAAAATGTCATGTATTTCGGGGTATTCATAGGAAGAACATTAACTTCTTTTAGGTGGACAAATTTTATTCCGACCACTATAAAGTCATACGTTTCACCATCATATGTTTGTTATTAGGGCAGAAAGTAATATTTGAAGTTCCGTTTTTAAACTTCGCGCAAAGATCACCGTGTGTGACGTTGGACATTTCAGAATGTAATTTCTGTATTTTCGCAGCATTCGTTCGATGAAATTTTCCAAGATTTCGTCTGGTGGGCCTGTCGTGCACCATCTAAAGATTTGTATGTTATGTTCATGGCAGATAACAATGTATTTTATTTTCAGCGATTGAAACATAGGTAGCCCGGTGGACACCTTCCACATTTCTTACGCCACGGTGTCTGGTGCAGGAATCTCAAGGTGGCGTTATAACTCACTTTTGTTTTCGCACGCGTTCTCGCTTTCTGAGCGTCGTGTCGAGCTTAAAGTGGTGTTTTCGTGATTGTGAAATTGTACTCTGATAATACGCGAAAAATTGTTTCGTTCTTTACTGTCATTTTAAAGGCTCCTTGAATTACCCTGGTTCTAATCATTAACTTCGATTCAAAGAAGATACTCTTAAGATCTGTCCGTCTATATTGAACTACAGGTACCTATAGAGGTGAAAAAATTCTCTGGATTCCAAACTCTCACAATGCTTTTTCAGCAAAAGTGGAGCCAGCCTTCAAAAAATCTTAAAAAATGCCTCTGTTGTGGCGAACATTAAAATGCTTAAATATAGCGTGGTTTTGATGTGTTATTGTAGATGCTACATGAAGTATATAATGAAATATTCTTATATCCAAATTATATACAAGAACAAGCTGTGAATTTGCGACCTGACCTCCAATAAAACTCGTCATGACGTCGATTTTTACTGAGAAAAAATTGTAAGAGATAGATATTCATTTAGTATTTTCTGACCGGAAGAACTTTGCCGTAATAAACTCGTCCGGCGTGTAAGAAAAACACTCCAAATTTTTCGCCGAATTCGGATGGTTTATTTTGCCCTGACTATGATGGCTGCCACAGCCGCCATTTCTTGGACACGACTTCAATTCTGAGCAGCAATTTTCACTCCAACAATTTTTTATCCCTCACCCGTATCTGGTGTTTTTGGGCTCCAAACTCGTTTACGACACATGCACGCCTCAAAAGCGCAGCCTTCGAGATCCATTACAACATTCAAAGAAATGTGTATCTGGGATCAAAAAAGAAATTATTGTTTTGAAAGGTTCCCTAAACCATGTGCTACCACATTACTTCCAATAGGATTAGTGAGACGCCCATTCAACCATATTTTTTTTTCGTCTCTAATAAATGATGGAGAGTAAGTTGAAAGAAGAAGGTGAAGTGTGAAGGTATCACGCACTTCTGTCTTCATTTCCGATCCCTCTTTGTGGGTGGCTGGCAGAAATGAGAGGAATATCCTCATCATTTTTATTTGCCACGTAACGAGAGGCATCGAACAACTGCAATTGGTGACTCCGCTTCGATGTGCTGACGTGCTGTGCTGTCATAAGGCTTGAGCAAGCTGCGAACGTTTGGTGTTCTTCACGGACACCGAGCTCTCCTTCCTGCTGACTCGAACGGGGTGTTTTCGACGGCGATACCAGACGACGGTATTGCATCGAGGCCATGTGGAACGGCCATGCAGGCGATCGAGACCGACCATCCGCGCAGCGATCTAGCCTACCTTATGGTGAGCCATCACTCGTCCGACCCGGCGGCTCAGGTCAGCTTCGAGACCAGCCAGCACAACGACACCGAGGCCCATACCTGACCGTCGAGGTTTGTCGAGGGCAGTGCCCGCCAGCGCCACTGGGCCGCCAGTCATTGAAGAATCCGAGGCCCAGGCAAGGCAGTCCTAAGTCATGCCAGGCAAGCCATGCCCAGGAAAGTGGAAGCCAGTCCATGCCCAAGCGCCCTTACCAGAGCCAGGCATGGCTGGCCCTACCCAGGTTCTATGGCCAGCTGCGAGGTTCGTCAGTGAAACGACACCCAAACCAGTATCTGACTATCGAGGGTCAACGACCTAAAGGAATGGCATGAACTCAGCGTTCCTGGCTCTTGACGGCGTTCTACCGGGGTTCGTCTTACTTCGAGGCTCGAAATTCGAAAATACCAAGTGTCAAGGAGTGCAACAATGACAACGAGGGTGAAGAAATGGACCGGCAAACACCCGACAGTGAAAACACAAACAACGAGGACTCGGATTCGTGCTTCGGATCCGAAGATGACATTTGGAAGATGTGCGAGGAAAGTATTGAAATGAGACGATCGGAGTAAATTGACGACATGGCTGACCTCGAGCGACAGCTTGTGCACCTCAAGAAACAGTTTTTCCTCGAGTGAGCTGAGCAAAGCAGTCGAAACTTGAAGAGATAAAACTGGGCCATCGACCGCTTGAAGACCTTCAGAACAGCATAAGTATGCGGATAAAGGTCACAGTTATTCTGAAGGAAATGAAGTTGAATAACATCAAGCGAAAGTACGAAGCTGAGGAAATCACTGCATTTCAATATATTTAGAGCAAATGAGCTTTGTTGCCAGACTCCTTTCGATGCCAGCTCGAGGAAAACCACAAGAGCATTGACATCAAGTAAGATTAGATGACGGCCTTCTACCGGTATACAGAAGAGATGGTGCCAGCCAGCCGCACTGCCCCGTCTGCCTGTCATCCGAAACGCTCATCGCTGACAGGCCAGTCGTATGTCACGAATGCGCGTATGCTAGTCATTCCCGTGCCATTCAGATGCGCAGGTCACCTATGGACCTCTGCTGCTGAGTTCAGGGCCACCCATGTCCACTGCCTTAACCGGGGAAGAGGGATGTGGACGCGCCTGCACGGACGCTGAAGGGGCGTGCAGGCGTTCTAACAAGTCGGGATGTTTTGTCAGTCGTTTATTATTTGTTTAATTGGCTATGGCTACATTATCAAGTTATATATGAATACTATCGATCTTACTTCTTCGCCATTTGTATCTATCTTATTTCGCCCTTTAAAATAGTGACTCCTGAAATTTCTTGCTTTTATGTTATCCGGTTTTTGAGTTTCTTCAATACAAATGTGAACATTTGTCTGCTCTCGATAATTGTTCTTGTATAGTTCTCGTTGGACCTATCCCCTTTCATCTATGATATCAAAACGAAAAGGTGTCAACAAACAATTTGCTAGATTACGCATTTGGCAAAAGCTGTTGCGAACAGTAAGCGTTGCTTTGCCCTGTGAACTTTACAGATGAAAGTATGGGTATGTTTGCTGACACTTAAGTAAGCTTAGGTCGCTTAAATATCGGTAAGGTCGTAAGGGCCTTGTGTTCGTAAAGCTATATATTAATTTGCTGGTCTGTGAACTCTTTTGATTCATTGTAAATTGAAGCTATACGTCAACTTGTAACGAAACTACCGTAGAAGCTGGTGTGTGAAGTTGTGGGCGGCATGTTGGCCCCGTTGCCACCTACATATTGTGGGGACGATGAACAGCAAGAAAATAAATAAACAAATAAACACACACACACACACACACACAAATCTGAGCACACAGACCTACAACATTTCCGCCTCTATCGGAAATGCAGCTGCCGTAGCCGGGATTTGATCACGCGACCTGCGGGTCAGCAGCCGAGTACTTCAGCCACTAGACCAATGCGGCGGGGCCTGCTGCACACTCAAACATAGAAGGCTATTCGTAGCATATGTGATAGCCATCGTTTATTTGCTGCCGTTGTGTTGTGGCAAGATATATGTTGGGCAAATGGGCCGGTGCCTGAATGAGCGCATAAAGGAGCATCATTACAATGTATACTCAGCTGTGGAAGGTCGTTTGGACATTATTTGTAGAGATTGTGGTTGCAGACCGGAATTTGAAAAGTGCACTGTTGTAGCCAAACACCGTCAGCAGCTAACACGAGAGATTATGGAGGCCAATCAAATGCAAATACTGGGTGATCGATGTATCAGCATGCCTTATCTTGCTCTGACTAAAAAAGAAATCGAGTTTCTGGC
Source organism: Rhipicephalus microplus (assembly GCF_043290135.1). Lineage (NCBI taxonomy): Eukaryota > Metazoa > Arthropoda > Arachnida > Ixodida > Ixodidae > Rhipicephalus > Rhipicephalus microplus. The sequence continues at coordinate 97,754,341 of NC_134710.1, forward strand.
TTTGACACAATATATCGTGAATTTGTGTTGAGGTGTGGTGTTGTAACCATATAATGACAAGATGTTTGTCTTGGTGTGATGCAATCGGTTGCGCGATTTCGACATGATGCTCTGTCACGAGTAGATATTTCCAGCGTTTTCGCTAATACATTTCAGTTGAAGTCAGCGCTCTTTCTGTCCTTGTCTCTTCTCCTGTAGTTACGTCATAACTACTCGTAGTCTTGCGCTGTGCAAATTTGTTCATTCCGATGATGCAGTCGACGTCATGTAGACCATCCATGGAGGAGAACGTCGCACGTCGGCATTTCCAGCAGGCTCAGCAGCGAGGCAGCCACTCCGACACAGTGTTCAGCGAAGGTGATGAAGTACTAGTTCGCAATTTTCGTGTGGGTCCAAAGTGGCTGCAAGCATCAGTGCTAGCCCGCACGGGACCAGTGTCGTTCAGACTTAGTGTCGTTACGCCGAGTGGTGTGTACGAGTTGGTGCGACATCGTAACCACATTGTACGAGACAGCTCAGTTCTCACTGTGTATCCCAGCATGAACACACGCACGGGGAAAACACAGCAACAGCCGGCATCAGAATTCAATGTGCCAGCAAGGGCCGATGAATCAGGGCAAGTATTGACACAAGCTAATGGCGCAAGCAGCGGTAATGGTTGCCGATACCCGAACAAGGTACGTCCACTGCCTGATCGTTACGGATTCTGAGTGCGTGCATGTGCTAGAAGTGTGTGATTAAGTGAGGGGGGAATGTGGTATATCAGTAACGAAGTGCGATAACACCATTTACTGTTTCGCGCGCGCTGTGCTATCAGTTCTCTCTCTCGCCACCCGAAGCGTTCATAAGCCGCTGCGACGGCCTAGGTGCGAGCCACTTTGTAACTTGACCTTACGTTGTCCACCAGCAGCCAGGCAGCTGTCCGGTTACTTTGATATGCAAGAAAGACATGCTCTTCGACCAGCTGGATCCCTTCGATGTGGCATGCATGACCCACAACAATATGCGAGGAGGTCGGTCGGCGATGCGTCGGCATTTTCGTGGGGGAGAAGAGACGCCCACGGCGTTTTTCGATGCTCATTTGTTTTTCACGCCTGCTTCTGTCGCGTCTGCTTGGCGCCTGGTTTTACGTAGCCGTTAAAAATCAGGGGCGCGCGCTTTCTTGAGCACACGTTTGTAACAAATACCTTGAGACTTATTATCTTTAATGGAATTGGTGCGATGGCCTTTCAACCATATTTTTCTTTTTCTTCTTTAATAATGAATCCTGATAATTTGAAAGAAGAATTTGTACGCTAGTATCGCGCGCTTCCATCTTCGTTCTTTGCCAAGTACCTCCAGCGTGATAGTCCAGTGGTTATAGCACTCGACTGCTAGCCCGAAGCCCGCGGGATGAAATCTCGACTGGGCGACTGCATTTTCGATGGAGTCGAAAATGCTGTAGGCCCGTGTGTTCAGACTTGGGCTCATGTTAAAAAACCCCATGGGGTCGAAATCTCCGGAGCCTTTCTCTATGGCACCTCTCAAAATCATAAGGTGGTTTGACCACGTTAAACCACACATAATATTATTATCTCTGCCACGTAACCGCGAGTCCTATGTCACCTACACCCAAGCTTACCATCCCCATGTTACACTGTTGACCAGGCCCCCGCCTCTGCTACCAGATCGGAGCCACCCAGGTGCAAAATACCTGGCCCGAGCCAGCAGAGTGTTGTGGATGCACTTGCGCGGAAGCTAAAGGGGCGTGGAGGCACTTGACCATAGTCGGCATTTTTGTTGTTTGTTAATTATTAGTTTTATTGTCTGTAACAACAATGATTTATAAATGAATACTGTAGATCATATCTCCCTACTGCTCGAAACGCTTAATTGTGACGTAGATTTGTTGATGAATGTGTTCAATCATATCTAGTCACTGTTTATGTGTTTATTTTATTGCTTCAATTCAACTAGCGGTGCTTGAAACCTCTCGCTTTCCTGGTACCTAGATTTTCTGTTTATTTGGAATGAATATGATTGTTTATCTTTAATTGATTATTGTTCTCGTTCGATTCTCGTGTATCATCAGCCCTTTTGACTTATATGCGATCGTGCCAACAAGCAAGTTGCGCGTATGGGAAAACTGGTCGTAAACAGCAAGTGTTGCTTTGCGCTGTGAATTTTAGAGATGACATATGCGTATGTATGTCGACACTTATGTAGTTTCCTTCACTTAAATAACAATCAAGTCTTAAGATCGCTGCGTTATTAAAGCTATTCATTTATTCAGTAGTTTGTGAACTCTTCCTAATCATGGAAAATTTTCAATAACAGGACACATGCAACTTTTGTTTGATCGAAAAGGACTCCGAACCGTTCTAGACTTTCTACAAGCCGTTTAATTAGTTGCGTGAGTCAGGATCATTAAGAGGCCATTTAACTGCGTAAGCTATTTAAAAGCTATGCTGTTAGATGACAGAAGTTAGAGCTGCGGCCGACGACCGCTGAAAATTCAGCGCAGCTGAGCTTAACGAAGTATAAGCACAGCGTAACCATGTATATCTATGTGTGGTTGAGCAAGAATAGGGAAAGGGTAGTTCGGGCAGGAAGGCATGTTTTTAGGTCGAGGAGAACAGAAAGAATGAAGGTGAAAGATGCAGCATGTCTAGTCTTGCATTGTTTGGTATAGAAATGCTGTAGGAAGGCAACGTGAGGGTGAGGATGCAGGAAAAATAGTGTAGACGGTGAAGCATCCACGTGAGGGGAAAACGACTCGAGGATAACCACGAGTAGTAGGGGCACCATCTACGGCATCGACGCGAACGTAGACAAGGATGACATCGCGACCAATATGATTTCTGCCATCCTGGACTCCTTTGTCCATCGAGGCAGGTGCCTCACGGTAACCTTTCAGGGCACCACGGTTCCAACTGATGTGTACCTATTAAAAATCAAGAGGCTGGTCCGCCCTCGTCTGCCGCGACCCTCAGTCTACCCGCTGTGGTCACTTCGGTGATGCCAAGGCGACCTGCTCGCGGTGGCAGGCACCCGTTGCGGTGGCGGACACCCCAAGAGATCGTGATCTAAGACATCCCTACGCTGCCTCAACTGCAGTGGAAACCACCCAACGGACGAGCCGCGCTGCTCTTCCTGACAGATTGAGCGCAAGGCCGCCGTCATCATTGCCTCTTCGGACGGCCCCGTGACGTGCTGCCAAGCGTTGGAGCAGGCCAGGACCGCAGTCAACACCATCGACAAGCGGGGCAGCTCGGTGGTACTGAAGGACCGCTCGTTCCGGGACGCGCACACCGGTGTCAGCGGAACGACCTCAGAAACCACCCGGCAGCCCACATTGAGTGCGCCTGTCATCTTGACGACCACATCACCTTCTTTGAGCCAGCTGGCCTCTACCGTCGACCCGAAGGACACAGTATTAGCCGGACTTGCTGCGACAGTTCGTGCTTTTCTTGCGATTCTCACAGTGAATTAGCCAGTGCACGGTTTGTGTGGGGTAGATCTGCTCGCCGACGCTGCCATCACGCTTATGGATTAGCCCTCTGAAGCTGCGCTACTAATGTGGCCAACGCGACTTACATCGTCACTTTGGAAGGCCTCTTTCTTCATCCTGCTCGCGTTAAATCAAGCGCATCACCACACCACCGGCTTTCTCGGTGGTATCCCAGTCGACTGCGTGTGCATGCGCGAGTTCGTGCGCTCATGGGGAGACAGGTCGAATGCTTTCTTTTTATACCCTTTGCAACTCCTATTTTCTTCTACATCTTTCACTCCCATTTCCTTATCGCTGTTGTGGAGGTGTCCTCCATAGAGAGAGACAGTGACGATGCCGCGCTTATTTTTCCCTTTTCCTTTAAGAACCTATAAGCATACCACAGTCTCGTATTGTATAGATTAACAGGGGTCGGAAAGGAAAATGAAGGTAAAAATTAGTGTTGTCATGCAGAGGAGGAAAAGTGGAGAGGGTAAGATATTGCAAATACTTATAGTTTGGTATAGCAAGGTGAGAATGTGGAATGAGGGTGAGGAGGAGGAAATTGAGAAAGGAGAGAGTAAAGCAAAGCATAGTCATGTATATTATAACAAAGTGTTGTGAAAGAAAGGGTGGGGATAGAGGAGGGGAACGCCCCCGCTTCACTGTTTGCTTAGTGTGGAAAGACCATTGAGAAAAATGTAGGCACATTATAGGGTCTAGCTAGCTGCCCCAATTTTTTATCTTCCTCCATCACAAGAAGACACTGATGAAAAAAGATTTTGAGAAACTGTATCATTTGGTGGCTTCCTGCCCTTAAAAACGAACATAGAAAATTATGAACTCGAAAAATTGAATGCTCGTCTCGAAACGTAATGGTAACCATTTGGGTACTTCCTGAACTGTTTAATTCTTCGTGATAGCGTCAAAGAAAAGTATGACACGAAAATGACTTCCAATTTGATCATAATGGTTGATTGATTGATTTGTGGGGTTTAAAGTCTTAAAACCACCGTTTGAATATGAGAGACGCCGTAGTGGAGGGCTCCGGAAATTTTGACCACCTGGGGTTCTTTAACGTGCTCCCAAATCTGAGCACACGGGCCTACAACATTTCCGCCTCCATCGGAAATGCAGCCGCCAAAGCCGGGATTTGATCCCGCGACCTGCGGGTCAGCAGCCGAGTGCCTTAGCCTCTAGACCACCGTGGTGGGGCATGATCATAATGGTGTCCACAGTTAAAGGAATGTACTATAGACGTTGTCGTTAACACTATAGTGACGAGAAAAAAAGCTTTCGCTTATCGCGAGGACACAGCCGAGTGCTCGTGCAGTGCGCAGCCATTTTCATTCTCTCGATTTTTCAAATATGACTGGACACACGGCGCCACTTGAAAGGCCAACTATGACGACTTTTCGATGTCAATGGATCTCAACGAAATTCACTTGGTACGTTCATGTGCACGTTTGCGCCATTTATGTCGCATTCCAGGCTTGAGAGTATCGCAGATTCTTTTCAAACAATTTTTATAGCTTGTCTGCAAACGCTCACCTTGCTTGACAGAAACAATGGCAACACTCTGTGTGTGACGTTGATTTTCGCCTGGAAGAAGTGACGGAACTGATGTAACGTCTGCCCCACAGTAACCTAATTGGTTACTCTGGGACAGAGGAGGCTATTGGGCCACATGTGGTTGGGCGTTGCACATAGGAGTGCCAATTGTTTTTCTAAAAGAAATTGCCAACAGTGTGCCTTGCCACTTTCGTTACTGCGATAGGACCATTGAATGTCTTTTGGGCCAGTGTTTATCCTTCGAAACCCTTCGAAGTCACGTTCTCTTGAATCTAGACACCGCCCTATAAACGAAAGTCCACTCACAAAAAAAAATCTTGGGCCCTTTGCTAAAAAAGTGACGTAAGTATCACCCTATCTTCTATTTACATATGGCACTGCAGGTTCAAAACCACTACGTCCCAATCTTGGTATCAGCCATTGGCTGATTTAAGCATTTCGCGCGAAGTCGTTACAGGGGCCGCCATGGGAGGCGGAGATTTGCCCACGCGTGCTCGCGCGATTGCGCTGCAGAGCAACGCATTCGAAAAAAAAAGTGCTCCAGTTCCCGAGAAACACGTCACGTATTTTCTTCCTCCGTGCCATCCCTGCCTGTTTGACTTCCAGTGCTTTCGTCAGGACGACAAATAGGGGAATGCGATTGCAGTGTGTGACAAATCTTTGTAACTTCACACTACTCTACACAGTAAAAATTTTTACATCCGAAAGGGTGTAAAAAGGGTGCTTTTACGAAAAAGAACCCTTTGCAACACCCTTTAACACCCATAAATGGTCGATTGAAAAAAAAGCACCCATTTGTTTGGGTACTTGCCTCGATAGCACCCTAAAATAGGCTCTAAGGGTGCTTTTGTGCCTGAGAAGGGGGTAGGGGATGATTCATCAGATGGAATATGCAGCATAAGAAGAACACATAATTATAATATTTGGGATTATACGTCTCAAAAACTTCGATATGATTATGAGGGTTGTCGAAGTGGAAAGCTCTAGAGATTTTGACCATTTGGTGTTCTTTATTGGGCGCTGATATCGCACAGTGCACAGGCTTCTACCTTTTCGCCTCCATCTGAATTCTACTGCCATGGCCGGCATCGAACCCGCTTCCTTCGGATTGGCGGCCGAGCAGCGTAGCTACTGCACGAATATGTGGACCTTGCGTTAAATGACGGCCTAGACTTAGAATATGTGAAGGTGCTCTCCGAATACAGCAGAATGCCAGCAGAAGCAAATCGCATTTCATCTATAATGGCAATTAACTGCAATCCACGTTACGAAAGCTCACCTTAGCGTTGGTTATAAGCTACATGTTTGCTGTGGATTATATACAGGAACATAATGTTCGCCCGAGTATGGGTGTGTGTGCGTGAGCCTGCGCATGCGTTCGCGTGTAAGCGCGATTGTGTGTACACCCGTGCATGTGTGCGTGCGCCTGTATGTGCGAGTCCGTGCTTGTGTTAAGCGTGCCTCTGCACATGTGTACGCCCATGCATGCGTGCGTTTACGGTCGCGTGTGTGTGTTGCAGTATGTGTGTATACGTGTATGTGTGTGTGCCTGTGTTTAAATATGCGTGTGTATCAGCCCGTGCACCCTCGAATTTCGTGTGTGTGTGTGCGTGTGTGTGTGTGTGTGTGTGTGTGTGCGGGGGGGGCACTGCTTCTTGGTGTTTAAGGTCCCACACCTGTTCAGACTGGGAGTCTATATGGGAGGTGGCTTAAGAAATGGCGGTGGTCAATGCACTGTACACGGACTATTCGGTACAACGAAAAGAGCTGCACATTTTCGTACCTCATCATTGCTTACGAACTTCCTGTGGTAGCTGATTAGGTCCGCTGAGGCGCTTCTACGCTCGAAAACGTGGGTTATGACCAATTCTCACGAAAAGCTGGCACTGCACTTATGCACAACCATCGTTTATATTAACAACGTTTAACAAGAACGTGCCCTGCCTTTGCTACAGGTGCTTAGTTAGCTCATTGGGCAACCATATGGAATTATGTGCTGATCATGTGGTCAGCAAAAAGTTTGTTATAACAACCTCTGCACGTTTCGTGGTGCGTGACAAGCCTGCTAAACATCCGCGACTGTGGATTAATTTGTTCCTGCTTCGACTACGCATTCAGTGTTTGCGGCACCATACGCGGAATTGCCAGACACAGACAATGCGAAAAGAAATTCCTCTGGAAAAAGGTGTAGCGATGCTCTCTCGCTAATGCCACCGAGGGCGAAATAATTATTGTTTCTGGGCATTCCACGGTGCACTTTGTTTTCCGCAAGTTTTGCTTCACTATTTCTCGCCCACTGCAATCGCATTCCGTCAAAATACTCAAAGAACCTGAGGCTGGTAAATAACCTGCGTCGCTGTGCGACTGGCTGGAAGGAGAGTTGCCGTTTACAAGGAGTCATTCCGAGTCGAACGGCCGTCCGCCGTATGCGCCATAGCGTTTGCCTTTCGGCGCTGTCTTGGCGGGTTTCCCGCTCCTTCCCCCCCCGCTCACCCCGGCCAGCGTTGCTCCCACAACGGCGACGTAGATAAGCGAATAGTTGCGTCACCGAACACCTGCGTCGACAGCTGCGGCGCCGCCACCAGTGCCTTCTCCTTCTCACCCTCACGTTCTCTCTGTCTCATCGTATTTCAAATGTGTTGCGTTGGTCTGGGGTCTTGGTCGCTGTGTGTGTTCTAGCGAACAGGCGCATATGCAATGGTGGTCACGCATGACACCGTGTTCGAAGTGACGCTCGGATTAAGGAATATGCATGGTGTGGCGGACACGGACAACGTGGGCCTGTTGACGGTGAGTGTACTGTTTTCGTTGGTAGTAATCATACAGCGCTAGCTGGGCGCCTGCAGCAGCTCTGCCGAAGTAGGCTGCCAGCCATTTACAACAGCATGCATTCGCGGGCCTATTGCAGATGCCAGATTAAACGTGTGACTTAACGAGTTCACACTGCTATGCGCGATGTTGTGTAAGTGCCTGCATCACTCATACAGTGAGTGATGTGATCACTTAACAAGGGCGGGATTAGTTGCTGATCGCACATTGTCTCTACACTGCATAAAGTGATTGCTATTGTTTTAAGATGTGCTTTGGGCTACATCGTAATAACATTTCTATTAATACTCAAATGTGCAACGTGCTTCTGTAGTTGTAACCATAAAAAAAGAAAGAAAAAGAAAAAATTAAGTACAGAGGCGCACTGTACGAAATGGCTTTTTTTCTGAAAGTCGGTATAGTTGGAGGTGCTGATATGCCGCGATGCTCCCAGCACGTGCGCCTCGGTCTTTTAAGCTATTTAGGACAAGTGTCACCAGCAACAGGGAAATATCTAGCAGACTTTCAAAGGCGCGTTGTTGTGGCCATCGCCGTGCGTTGTTTTCCCTCGTTTCTGTTTGCTGTTTTCGTGCTTTGCCTTCATCTGCGATAACGTTCGGCGTTATAACAGAATCGAGAGAGTATACGTGACAGTGGGAGCTATGTGCGGTAGCTCTAGCATAAGCCATGGCTGCTGCAACGTAGACGGCGTCCGCGCGCGTTGGTGTCGTTCGAGCGCTCCTACTTGCTTGATTGTGTTTAACTGAGTATTTAGGCACGGGTTACGTTTGTAAATCCCGTCGTCAAAAATCGCTAATAGCGTGCCCCTGATTGCCATCAGAGGATGGGCTTGGTTGTCGAAATATGCCAGACGCCTTTTCTGAAAGCAAGCTTTGAAAAAAAGTTTTTAAAGAAATACTTTCATACGTGCTAGGCAGTGCCTATTGCAGGCCCGCAACTTTTTAAAAACTGGAAGAGCTATCACATCTTTTATCAAATTACAAAGAATTAAGATGATTGAATTATAGATGACGAACTTCTGTGCTAGATTAGGTGCACAAAACACATGTTCGCAGCCCTACGTCTAGAAAGCAGGCAAACAGGAAGCACAGCGTCAAATTTGGATTAGATTCCATTGACGGAACGTCTTGTGAGGGTAGAAAGAACGAGAAAATTGTTCATTTTTGATGCCTTTATAGAGGCAGTCAGAATTGCACTGATTGGTGACTTGTAATAATTCCTCAGATTGTTAGAGGCGTGAATAAAGTCAGTAAATCTTTTACTTTTTTTTGCAGACCTCTTCACTAGTGCCACGCCCAAGATCATTTGTTCTCATGTAAAAGAGAAAGCAGAGATATCTTCACTGTTTGTACATGAAGAGGTAAGTTTCTTGTGCGTTTTGTTTAATGATACATGTTCTGAACGTTGTACTTTAAGAATTGTTTTTCACACTGGCTCACTACCCTAGAAGGAATTTGATTCTTAGGTGAGTTCAGGCTTTCGTAAAGCCGTTTTTGAGCTGTAGTCTTACACTTCACCTCATTTCGGGAATTCGCTGTATGCTGGAAAACTCTTATCTTCTTTATCATACGAAATTATTGCAATGTATGGGTTGTATGCTTCGAGTTCAGTGTAATGTCAAGTACACGCCATTTTTAAGGATACACACTACACATTTTTTATTCATGGTGCTGCCTGAACAGCACGAACATCCTTTTATGAGAAGTCATATTTGCTCTTATTACAGGATGAGAGGGTGCCGCTGACGTCCTGCGTAGTCTACCCCGGCCCCAGCCTAGAGCAAGTCTACTTCCTGAACCTCCACATGGATAACCGAAAAATCTTCCTTGTCAGTAATGACGAAGAAGGAGTGACAGCACTGATGAGTTGATTTTTTTTATTTTCAACATGGTCTACGGCCGCAAGGCCTTTAACAACCACCGTGATTGAGTGGCTTTTTCTTGGCGTGAGTTTGGAGTTTATCAAAGAAGTTGTTTAGGCAGTACGACGCTGAAAATTCTAGTGTCACAATGCCTGAACAACTTTTTCTAGTGTGGTCATGGTAGATGAACAAATATTGTTATTTGTGTAAGTTATTTTGCTTAAATATAGCTGGACCATTCCATGCCAAACGTCCCAGTCATTTTGGTGACCATCTTAATTGTATTTGAAAAAAAAACTGTGCTGACTTACTGCATTGAAAACAGTGAACTGCTAGAATATTTCAGCGAGAAAAAAACTTTTGTTCATATGGCTGGCTTATAAATTCCTGGCACAATGCCATCTGTGTGCTGTTTGTGGAAAATTTCGTTTTAAAACTACCGCTTATTTTTTCTAAAGCAAATTCGGTCTATCTGTTAAGTAAATGTGCTTTTGTAAGGTATTTGAAGCTCAATAACAATAGTGCAATTTTTTTGCCACATTCGCTTCCAAGAATAAAGCCAAAATGTGTTATATTCGCATTTTTTATTGCAATATTGCACTTCAGTAAACCTATTCTAGTGACGAATGGTGCAGGATTGACTATTCCTGTTGCTCTAAGTACATGCACTTTTGAAAGCTTGCAAGGGTAGAAAACAACAATGTCATATCTGCTGGCTCTTTTCCTAAAATTGTGAGACACCTTATGTACGTAGTACCGTGTGACATGCAAAGGTGATTGGTCATTCTCTTTTTCTTTTGGTCCTGTTTCCTTTAACTTTACTTTCTGCAGGAGGGTTTCACAAACAAGTGTGATGATGCTGTTGGGGTATTGGCTGGTGCTATCAGCCCAGGAGTGCTAAGAATGTTCTGCCTTTTGATAGTGGGCATTCAAAATTAGAAGAAAGAGGAATCGATACCACATGTATTCAGGCCACCCTTCAGAAGTCATGTTAGTACAAGGGTGAGGTCAGGCTTAAAAACCAGATTAAAAGACTAAAAGATGCTGGGTTTCCCAACAGAATCTTCACACCCGTTTGCAAAACTCTCCTTAAGAAAGTAAAGTTAAAGAAGACAGGACCAACAAAAAACAATGACCAAAACATTTGCATGTTATACCACATCACGTGTCTCACAATTAAAAAAATGGCCAGCAGATATGATATTAGCGTGTTGTTTCCCACCCCTTGCAAGCTTTTAAAAGTGTGTGTACTAAACAGCAACAGGAAAAGTCAATCTTGCCCCATTCGTCACGAGAATAGGTTTACTTAATGCCAATTTAAAGTTTGTAGAAGTATTTTTTATCAGGTAAACCAATGATCAGTGCATCACTACACGTTCACTTATTCTTTCCGAGAGGGAGTATTCTTTTCACAGTTAAGATTATTTTGTAGTGCTCACACGTGTCGTCGCGCATGAACACGGTTCTTGTACTCTGTATAAAAGCGCTCGTAGCACATTCAGTAAATTCAGTTGACAGTCTGTGCTCTTTCCTGTCCTTTCTGTCTCTTCCTAAAGTTGTCACGCTGTGACTAGCACACAATCACGATGAACCAACTCTCCCAAATTAAGCTCCTGTTACGTAACACGTAGACCGAGTTTCGTATGGAAAGAAGGAGCGGTGCTTTTAAAATAAAACTTTTCACATACAACACCTAGACGGCATTCCAGGAAGTTCAGAGGGCAGCCACGTGACCAAATATTTTTCCTCTCCTAAATAATCCAGAAGTTCACTATTTTCAATGCAGCACGAGTTTTTCGAATACATTTGAGATGGTTGCCAAAATGGCTGAGACATTTGGCATAAATTGACCCAGCTGTGTCATTAGCCATAATTATGCATTACCTCTTTTGTTTTTTGTGTGTTTTGACTCAGTTTTGTGTTCCTTTTTAGCTCATTGTGTTTCTGATCATTGTATTGGTTTCTTAAGTATTCGCTACAGTTTGCCTATTAAATAAACGCAATATGCAAGGGCAGCAATGCTTCATTTTCTGTAACGCGCATTATGCATATACTGTGAAGTATATATAGATCCAGCACAAGTTCATACACGATTGTACGCATTTATGTTTTTGCCCACACGCAATGAATGGAGCTCGACAGGTGGCGCACCATCGATAATCGGGACCACTTTCTTCAAGTAGTGTGTAATCAGTGCATGCTGATATCTATTAGTGCAGTCTAAAAGAATACTGCCATTCCTGCCATGGGCACTCAACACCCTTGTGCACCCTTCTCGCACCCTCTTCAGAGGGTTCTAAAAAAGTGATGGGCATCGAAGGCACCCTTCTTTAAGAGTGTTTTTGTAACACCCTACAGTTTTTTTACATGTACACCCTATTGTAAGGGTGCATGGTAAAGCACCCTTTTTGGAAGGTGCTGAATGAACACCCTTAGGGTGTCGTCCACGGGACAAGCTCATTTACACCCTTCTGGGTGTAAAAATTTTTAGTTTGTACGGATTCTGAAAATTGTTGCGTTGGTGAATTCGTGAGGCAGTAAGCTCCTGCAGTGAATTCATGCGATGGCTACTCGGAAAAAGTGTTTCAGAGCCTCTATATAGAGAGTGTAGTCTACCAGGTGAGTTTCCTGCGTCTCCTTCTTAGTTTCTCCTGCTCTGTCCTAACTTTGCTATTGCAACAATTGAAACCGCCTTTCCGTCTCCACTGCCTAAATAACCGAGCGGTTCTGTCATCAGTGGGATATTCGAATATACTTATAATAATTTCATACTACAAGTTTTGCAAGTTTCACTCACTACTCTACGCGATGCCTTGATGTGCAGGATAAAGATAAATAACATCTTACGTGGAACATTTGAGAACAAGTCCTCCGTTTGGTCACAGCTTTCATCTGTTTTAGTAACGCTTTTCCAGCAGAAGAAGCATGAAGCGCTAAACTGGGATTGAAAAAAACGTCCTCGTATCTGACTGAGAAATATCATTAAAACGCATGCAGGCAAGTACACTACAAAAGCACATTGACAAAGTGACATGGCTGTATGTATTCAGCGTGCGTGCGCGTTCATGTCCTTTTGCTATGTTGGCATGTGCATGCGCTTCAATTACATTTCATTAATCCACGTCAGCAAGCCTACATCGGCTTCCCAGTGTAGCTGTACAGCTCTGTCGATGTCTCACTTGAAGGAGGCCGAGCTCTTAGAGCTATATATAACAATGTTTAATGATGAGCACAAGTTCCCCAGCCAGGGTCGTAAAAAAACACAGGAGCATCGGTCATCGTTGCTTGTAATAGCGTTATCTGTCACGCTCTAAGATGTTTCCCTACCGTTTATTCTGCGATTCAGCTTCATTTCTTATACTCGACTTTGCAGCAACAGCGACAACGATGCTTGAAACAAGCTACCTCAATAGTAGAGGTCTGGATGACGGAATAGCAAGACTATATTATTCCGCCCGATTTCAAAAGCCTGCTCTCAACGACGACATCGTTGCTTGTTCTCTCCATGTAAAAACAATAAAAATGTTAGACCATAATGTAATCTGCGCTCTCTAGGCTCGTCCAAGTGTGCCATGGTTGTGGTCAAGGCATAGAATTATGTCAGAAAAATGGTCAAACTAGGCGTTACCCAATTTTAGCCGTAAGTATTTGCGTCTGTGTTGAAATATTATAGCGTGATAGCGGGGCTAAGGGAATAGCTTTACCGTGCAGCAAACGCTCGCTGCGGAGAGTGCCTTATAGCTTAGCGGGATATCGTTTACTTGGTTTACGTGTCCAGGCTTGGATGGTGGCGCCACCTATCGGGGGGTTAATAAGTTAGATAACAGAGAAAAGGAAAAGAAAACGAGAATATTTGCCGGTGTCACCACGTGAAGCAATGTTACAAGTTCATTTTAGTAATAATAAAAGCAAATAAGTATGAACATAGCGCAAAACGTGAAAATGTTTATGTTGATGATTTGTTTACATCGATCTTTTAGTTAGGTTTACAGGCGTTCGAAATGGGAAGCTATCTCAAAAGTTAGGCAAAGGTCTCCGTAATACTCTGTTATCGAAGCTAACTGAAGGCCGGCGAAGTCATTTTAAACAGTCGTTTACTGCGAACAAAGCTAATCCTTTAACAACTGCACCGAAACCACTTCGAAGCGGGCATCCAAAAGCACCGCCATGTTTGCGTACACTACGTACACCACGCTAACATGGTAACTGGTAAATCTGGAAAATAGCGTGCGTACGGTGAGCGGTACGCGTCACGTACGTTACTGCGTATGCACATTTCGATCCCGCTATCTCGGTAAGCCCACTATACCACTAAGCTCGGTATAAAAAAGCTCGAAAAAAATATTTTTCTTTTACGTTGTGTTTTTGGTATTTTTGTAGGCATAATAGACCCTATTTTTACTTCTACTCTCTGCTGAAGACCCCGAATAGCTGCAAAACTGTGTCGTGGCCTCCTGAAGGTCGACGTGAAGGCCACCTAAGTACAATACATAACATTCTTGATTCAAAAATTGGGCAGTGTGTCGTGCGCCAAAAAGACTCCGAAAAAGGTGGTATTTGTATGTGAGTTTCGGAGGCTATAACAGGCGACACTGAAGTGATCGAAGGACACGCTGGGTAACGTTGCGAAGTTTACTGAAAGGTTTGGCAGTACACGCCTGCTGTGTGAGTTTATAGCTCAGTGAATTATCTCGCAGTAAATAAGCTTACAGCAGGATAATTTTCTAAACTCTTCCCGATTTATTTTCCTTTTTATGGGAACAGCACACTTTCCTGCAGTATTAACACAACATTCATCCGATTACTTGTTTGGAAGTAAAATTCCTTTAAAAGACTTTGAAGGCATGCTGCATCAAAAAATTTTGATTTTGAACCTATAAGCTAAGGTATTCAGCCAAAGAACACGCCTAGCCTGAACATATGAGGAAACTCGGAGTCTTGACTGTATATCTTGAAGATGTACATCGCAAGACCATGGCTTATGCAATAAAGTGCGCGGAAAAGAAAGAAAGAACGCATGACAAAATAAGTCATATGGTAAAAAAACCGTTGTTAATGACGTCCAGAGATCGGCACGTGTAAGCGAAGTACTTAAGAAAGGCTATCACACAACGATCATTCCAACAAGGCGCTGCCTCGACGGCTAGTGGAGATGAGTTCACCTGAACTTAAGGTGAGGCTGCTCTCCGTGCGGGTCCACCAAACATGTATCATGAATGGAAATTCGGCTCTGCAAATGTGCTCGTCGACGTGTTGTGCAACCGAGTGACGAAATCATGACGGGTGAAGCGCGCCTCCACCGTGTCCAGGGCTTCTGCCAACGCGACCAATCGATCTACTTCATCGTTTCGATGCGATTTCATACATAGTCGCTTGGTGTCAATGTTTAGTCTGGTGTGGTCGATGTGGGACCGCCTCTCTTAAACGGCAACTCGTCTTAGAGACCAGCCGAGAAAGATACCCCAAAACGAGATCACACAAGCCTGGTGACAACAAATAATGCAGCAAATATTTATATTTTCAAAAGAAATGATAGACGGAGATCAGGGCCCGAATTCACAAAGCTTTCTCTTTGGCTACGCATTTTCTTAGCCAAAAGTTCTCTTATCTGGAGGGATTACTATAGCGCGGGAATGAATTTAACTTATTCGGAACTTAAGAGGGCAAGGAGGACACACGATAGCCGATGAAACGACAAGAAAAGAAAGAAGTGTGTGCCGATGATATCAAGGTAGCACGCAAAGCGTCTAGCATCGAGAGTATACGGTGATAGCCAATGATTTGCTGCATCTAAGTTTCAGTTCCGCGAGCGTCTGCTGCAGCGCTTACGGGATGCCGCGTACGTTGTAATAGACGTTTGGTGGGCTGCGCAAAGCCAAGCACTCGCCTTTAATCAACGACTGTAGCTAAAAAAAATAATTGCTCGATGGCCTTAAGCCACCGAGCAATCCATGCACTATCTCGCCAAGTACAAGTAAACAGCACTCCAGGTGCACCACATAAATGAAACCACACATAAATCGATGCATGCAATGTTTGAAAATGTGCCTCGAATGTCTTCCCCTATTTAACGCGACCAGTTACCTTACATTTCATTGAAGCTGCGCTGCAACCTAACTAATTTGGTGCAATCTTGCACGTTATAGTGGTGAACGTAAGGGTGTTTTGTACCTATAGTCAAAGGTTAATTTTCTGGCCCAGCAGACGTCAGGGAAAGTCTCCGCAAAGCAGGGTCAGATGCTCAGAGAGCATAAAAAAGTGGAGTACGCGTTATATGGGAGTGACAGCCACTCAGAAAGCGAGATGAAGTGTGACTGTCCTTAGGTGTGAGAATCAATGCTAATTAAGAGAGTTGAGTTAATGAGCCAAAACTTTCCTAAATAACGATAATGGAAGCAAACTGAGCATTCATCTAGTGAAAGTGACACTAGTGACAGTGAACTCATAATAGTTGATTAGCGTTTTCACAGGCCGATATATATTTTTATTTTCTTATCTATATTTGGCAAACTATGAGAAGGTAGCGTACGTTAGAGCCAGCTATCCCAACGTCATGACAGTAATGTACAAGAATAAATAGCGCACAGTTATACAGTCACACGTGGCGGTTTATATCTTCTAGTAACCTTGGGTAAACGCATTCTAACTATGTTTTCTATTTTTGACAAAGTTTCACGGGACGTTTTTGCATTTGGCTTCATTCGAAGGATTGACGATATATCAGCAATAGGGCGAACACAAGCACTGCTGCAGAGGACGAGTGGTTACAGCGCTCAACTACAATCTAGGAGGTACTTGGTTTGATTCGCAGAATCACTGAGCACTTTTTTTTTCAAGAGGTTGCCCGGCCTGACATTATGCGTGGTGGCGGGTACTAGTTTTTTGAGAAGTAGGCTTTCGCACTTGCTTCTTTCACTCCCCTTTTGACCCAAAAGCGCTGTACTGTGCTCCTTCAAAAATTAAACAATTCAGGGTTCATAATTGTTTCCTCCATCTTCTCTTATCGCCAAAGTGTCCAGTGCTGAAATACCAATATCATACCTGGTATATTACTTTTCACGTGTTTGGATATTCGACCAGCAATCAGTCTTCACGGTGTTTTGAAGAAAATCTACACATGCAGTGAGCTAACTACTTGCAGCCAAGTTGGCTGCCTTTGTAGGGACACGCTTTCGTGGTAATTTGGTGGGCATCATCACATGCAGCAAGACCAAAGAGCACAGACAGTTAGAGCTGAAGCAAACAGAGTGATTAGTTTGTGTCTTCTCTCCCGCTATTTTTCATGCTGCACGCTTCAGTGTAATGTCGCTGTCAATGGTTAAAATGAACTATAGCAGTTCATCGAGTTCTGCTGAGAGGGTCCCCTATTGTCGAGAATGGAACAGAACAATGGCAATTTGATTTGCGTGATAAAGAGATACCCTGCTTTTGGTTACTAGAATAAATTTCTAAACTGAAGTTTATTTTTTATTAACAACAGTTCCAATGCAGATGAAAGGTGCATGGACAAAATTCGTGAATTCAGCTTGACTAGGTTTGTGACCTTAATTGTAATTGCGAACCGGTATCACAGTATGCATAAATATCACACACATATACAACCATGGGTGATAGCTTGCTTATTCTGATTAAAATTGAAAGGTTGAAATTGACATATTCAACCAACGCAATGTGTACGAGATATGCCATGTAGAGTAGCTATGCTCGAAACTAATCTTCCCAGGTTCGTTCCATTTTACCCAATTTCTTGCCCATGACTGTAGGTTGGTAAATGAAACTTCTTCGAACACACATATTCTGTGTAAGGTTACATTTATTTTTATGCAGTACAAAACAAATTGAAATGTATAATGGCTCAAAAGAGAAATAACTAGAAACAAATTCAGACAAATCATTACCAAACTTACTCGCCAAAGATAAACGGATTCTCATTTAAAAGATACATACATACATACATACATACATACATACACACATACATACACACATACATACATACATACATACATACATACATACATACATACATACATACATACATACATACATACATACATACATACATACATACATACATACATACATACATACATACATACATACATATACGCACACACACATATAAATATGTACACCCATACATACATACGTACACACACTCAGGTGTAAATATTAAAATAAATGGCTATAAAACAACAATTTTAATACACTCATTTTGAATATACTACAGAAAGTAACTTACGAGAGAAATCCACTGGCACTGTTATGTTTGAACACGGTGTTTCTCGAACCATCTCGCAAAAGCTTGATGCATAGTTTTTTGCTGCTGCCCAGTGACAAGCAGTTTTTTTAAAAAACACAAGAATAAAGCCCTTGACAATATCTTGCTAAAGAAAAGGGCTGTGCATCAATATTTTGTACATGTCTGCGATATCACTCTGTTTATTTACATAGCTTGGCCCATTCACAACCCACTAACAAAGCATGTTATGACACTTGGGCTGAAAGTTGGCACAGCGCGAGTAAATTCTAGACAATATGTGAATAATAGAATTATAAGCTACTAAGCTCCTTGGTGCAAACAGTGTTTATATTGACAGCTATAAGTGCCATTTCGTTTCCCCAAAACACTTCTCAAATGTAGAATAAACTTTATTTAGCTAAAAGTTTCTACTCTGGCGCGTCGTGGTGGCTCAACGGTGGAAGTGACTCTTTCGGCCAAGAAAACAAAGACCAATTATTTTTCCAGTTCGTGAATTCACCCCATAATAACATTGAGGCAGCTGGTAGGAGTGCTTTTGGAGAGAGGAAACCACCACAATCCCACCAGTTGTGGCCTTGGGTAGCTACTTCACTTGGACAAAAATGATGAAAAACACTCCTCAAGAAGACTTCAAAGTTTGGGCATCAACACAGTTCCCATACAGCTGTCTATTAGTCTGCTTGAAAAATATTGAGTTTACTGGTGGGCAAAGACTGTACACTATGTGAGGTGATGCTCCAGTGCACTGCATGTATGTCTTGCTGCTGGCCTCAACTGCGATGTTGCTCAGCACATATGTGTAAAATAACAACTAATACTATGCCACTGCAAAGTAATTATGTGTCATTTGCATGAAACAGGGACCCCAATAAAAGAACATAACAACATTTGCCTTCACAAAGTTCAATAAATGTAAATAAATTTCCATAGAGTTTTCACAGTTCATCTGTGGATAGTAATATTGGTTGTAAACACATTCTTACTTCCACTAACAAACCATTTTAAGATGCCAGATTCAATATTAGAGTATACCAGCACTTTTGTAGGGCTAAACAATTGTACAGGCACCTAGAAAAACACAAGTGAATGCATGCTATAGCTATATAAAAAAATAAATACTTTTATTTCTAGTCTGAGTAGAGCTGAAGATGATAAGTCACTTGCATTACATTATGAACAAACCTATCCGAGCATAGTATACATTTAAAAAGTTACACTTACACAGTAGATAAGTACACTGTTGAACAGATAGGCAGTGAGATAATACCCAAGCACTAAAATCTACTGTTAAGATATACTAGGAGTAGTGATGATCCTCTTCCTTCCAAATAAAATAATTCACATAGATTCACTTCCCAGAGCTTATACACTCATGGCATCATTGGTGCTATACAAATGAGTGTACACTGAAGGATTACATCGACTAAGTACATGATTACTGCATCCTTGGCTTTACTTCTTGTACTACAAAGAATGCAAACACAGTTACCATTGGCGACCATAGATGCTGTAATTTCTGGCATGTAAATGTAGAGGCACGCAGGCACTTAACACACATGTTAAAAACTTCAGCTCAAAAATATTTGCCCACTAACACTACAGCAGCCTTTAAATTAGTGTCATAGTTTGGTATCTTCCAAGGAAAATTTAAATAATTTGAATGCAAGCAAATGAACTGCTGAATAATGCACTGCTAAGAAGTTAAGCAGCAGCTGCTCCTGACATCACAACGTGCCCTTTCTGCTGTTGTAAACTTTGAGCAGGAGAACAGTCACTGGCAGTCCCTTTACACTTGTTGGTCTTCTGTGCTCTGTTCTTGATACACTGTTTATGACCGTGGAGCACCGAACCCCTTGTTACTGCTGGAACTTAGAAAAATATAGATCATTGTTACAACCATGCTACATGCAAGAGTGTATAGTTGTCAATTATGTGCTCATATTTACAGATATTGTATTTTCAGAAGCCAATGACAAGCCTCAACACACACACACACACACAAACAGTGAAGACTGAAAATATATTTATTATGATACAAGAGCAAAACTACAATGTTATAGATGAAGACATGAAACTTCTGACAGGCATAAAAAGCCAATAGAGTTTCTTCTATTTCGACTTTACACTAGGTGGGAGAAGTAGACCACAAATAAGTTCACTAAGAAACACAAGTTAGACTGCATTACAACACAACAGCCAATGTTCATAATTTTAAGGCTGTCTAACATAACCAGCTCACCATACCGCATATAGGAGCAAATGGGCAGTCTAGAAGACACAAAGAACTTATGGATTATGAGTGTGCTTGTTGCTGACATCTATTATTCTAAATGAAGAAAACTTTTCAAAATTGCACTTCATCAGGGGAAATAATCATACGCAACAAACACAACGGGCTCCTACAGGTGCCACCAACACTCACCATTATTGTTGATACCAGTGTGTTGCCGGATGGATATGCTGCGTCCTGCACAGAACACCAAAGGAGCGCTCCATGACTTGGATTGCGTGTGCTAGCTGCATCGCTCTGCTGCTGAAACAGGCTAGCCACAGACAAAGAAATGAGAAGCCATGGCTTTTAAACACACTGAACGTCACCTTTAGATATCAACAATGTATACTTAGGTCAGGTACAATTTGTAGAAAAATATATATCACTATGCAATCGTGGTGAACATGTTCGGCTGAAACACAAGCAACAGCACTGAGAGAGAAAAAGCTACATTAGGTAAAAGATGCAGTTACTGGCCCTATGTCATCTGAGGCTTCTTCAATAGGTCTTTCTCCTTGCAAGTTGTGAACAGCCAGGCAATTTTCACCCACTTGCTATTTCCTTCCAGAGCACTTGATCCACAGAGGGAGTCACAAGCTCGAGAGCTCAATAAGGAATCAAAGTATTTGTGCTCGTTTCAAAGCACAAGCTTTTGAGTCTCAGATTATTGGAGTTTTATTCATAAGCTGCAGGCTTTCAGCTTTCAACATTCTCAATTATCTTGCAATTTAGTTCTATAGGTGTTGAATAAGAATTATGTGTAAGAATATTACAGGTATCCACTGAAAGAAACCATGCTTGATTGATTGATTGATTTGTGGGGTTTAACGTCCCAAAACCACCATATGATTATGAGAGACGCCATAGTGGAGGGCTCCGGAAATTTTGACCACCTGGGGTTCTTTAACGTGCACCCAAATCTGAGCACACGGGCCTCGACATTTCCGCCTCTATCGGAAATGCAGCCGCCGCAGTCACACGCGTAGGTGACTGCATGCAGCAACATTACATAAAAACTGCAGCAACCGGAGGGACGCACTATGCACAACGAAGGACCTGAGAGTCAACCCTGTAATGCTCGCTACTCGACTGTGGTTTTCGCAAGGCGGCAGTGACACCAGAACACACAGCTTGGCTAGTAGAAGCAGCGAAACCCGCGAATGCTTGGGTTTTCAATTTGTGCACAGTAAGTGGTGTTCACGTAATCGTATGTATTAAAGAAAAACTAACCTTGCAGCCAGCCGTTGGGCAGTTTCGTGCCCCCGAAGCTCCCAAGCAGATTGCAGTCCTTCCAGATGAGGCTGCAATGCATGCTTCCACGCCACATCCGCTGAATGATAACAATCCTAGCAGTGACATAGGCTTGCACAGTTAGGGAGAACGTGTCCTTCCTATTTTTGTACAGGTGCTCCAAGTAATGATGAGGATTGATGTGCCAGAATGTGCAACCGATGCATCACAGAACCTTAACAAACCAATCTCTGCGATCTGTGAAGAGCCAAAAACGAGATATTTAATTAAAAACAATCATTAAAAGCACTCACTTCTAATAATTATTTAAGGAAGCTATCACTTCATTACAGTGACCAAAATCTGCTATATTCACTTTGAAATAAACTGAAGCCTCATGTAAAATTTACGTACCGCAATATATATGTCCTACTGAAGTATAGTACTACCACAGTGGTAATCGTCTATAGAACTAATTTTCCAAAATAACATAAATTTTTCAAGTGCAACCTGGCTCCTGAAAAATAAATTCACATTAACTTTCAAACTATCAAAGGTGGTCAATCGACAGGCCCAACCTCATAATCAAACAAGAGCTCACTTGTATCAAATCACGAAAAACTTTTTATGTATTTGCTTCATAATATATGTATGTATATAACAGTAGTAGTAAATTTTTCATGCATCAACTTACCATAGAGAAACATTACATCTGATGGGCTTAAAAACTTGCACACGTTATAGAACTGCGTGAATTATAGTACCAGTGAAATTTAGTTCTTAAAGGTGAAGTCACCGATGGCAGCATTTAGTAGCCGTCGGTGTCATAAGGAACCAAGTACGGCCAACAGGCAAAGGGCATCTGCAGACTGGAAGCCGCCGATGACAGCAATGAAAGGCTGGCCAGGCGTGCACGTCCATTGATAAAGTGTAAGAACTGGCCATGACCGGCTGTTGTCAAGACTCTAGTGCCGTGCAAAACGATGGCCATACGAACTCGGAAACCTGTAGTTAGGCGATATTGGCCTACAACTTCATCCAAAGCAAGGCACCGGTGAAATCTTTGCTTTTTTTTTGGGGGGGGGGGGGGGGCTGGAGGGAAGCTTGACGTTCACGGGCTCTCGCTGCCACATAGAACTCTCAATTTGTTAACGAAGAACAGTCTAGGCGCGCTTCCAAAGTAACACGATCCACAACAGAATGTAGCATCTCGCAGTTTTGGTTGATCACATCACAGCGCTAGGACTATGGCTATCACAAAAAGGAGAAGTGACGACTTAACAAACAAAAGCGCCAAGCTGCCCCACCACGACTTCGCAGGGCAAAACAGTTATCAACGCTGTCTTTCAATTTTCGGTCACACGAGCACAGCTTGTTCACAAGTCTTGGAACGTCAACACAGCACCATGCACTGTTCACAACGAACATCGTTTCACTCCCGAACAGTACATTGCTCTCAAGTAAATAGAAGCGTACGGGCTAACTAGTGGCGAAGCAAGAACCGAGCGCATAGTTCATACGTTTCCCTACGTACTTGGGGTCACTCAAGTAACGTGTCAAAACGCTGTCAATCCTAAATGTCGCACAGCACCAAACTGAGAGACTGGAAAGTCAAGCGAACGAACTGTTACCGGCACACAAACACACATTGCAGGCTTCTCGAGTGCTAGTTGCCGTCGATACATCGACGCCGATCTCCCCTTGACAACCACACTGACGCACAGGCTTCGCTGCACTTCACCGTACATCATTGCACTGCCACAGCTTTCCGCACTGCTTACACTCACCGAAAGAGCTGCTGTAATCACAACACATACGGTCAAGCGCTGAAGTAACTCGTGCGAGAAGCGTTTGCTGAAAGTCTCACCGACCGATATGCTGTTTACGACGCCATGTTGTTTCCGACAACTGCGCAGCACATAAGAGAGCTCTTAGAAAGTACTTGCACTATTTTCACGGCATGAAAAAAATTTCTCTTATGTGCGAGGGGGGTGATATGACGAACAGGACAGGCGTGCCAAATGAAAGAAGTGTTTTGGCAACGTCACGGAGTGAGCTGATGTAGAGGGTATTGCTTCACAACCAATCACAAGCTGTGCCCGTAGGCCAAGCCGTCGTCTGCTCGCGTTTGTCGTCTGCTTCGATCAGAGCATGCGACAGGGGATTCGCCTTCGCAACGCTATTATTCTCAGGTCAAGTGGTCGCTGCGTCGCACAAAATACATGTCAGTGGCTCTCTCTACCTTTGAATGATGTTTGTGCGCCAAATTAAATGGCTTGTAATTGATGCAGGGATGAATTCAGCCAAGCTTTGCTCCAGAATCGTGAGGGTTTGCATATTTTCGGTGTCATACAAAGTTACTAGGGTCATTTCATTCTGATTGCTTGCCATATTATCACGGTCCATATCGGTGTCTGAACAGTGAAGGTGAAGATGCATGATTTGTTTGTAGTTCCATGCGTAATCAAGCGTACCCCTAATACGCTTTGGTTTACAAAATATGCTTTGTTCCACATCGCCCCAAAGTGTATCGACAGCTGTATTTCAGAGATCGCAACCATGGGACAGTTAGAGCCAATGAAAGTACACTAGAGCACAAACTTTTTGAACCACTCACTGAAAACTTCCTCTCATTTTTATTTCCAATAGCGTGCAAAGAATGTGCTCCCATTAATCTCTTTGGTGGTAATTTCCACCAATGAGGCAAGGATCTCGAGTCGCACTTTTAATTGGATGAAATGGGGCGCAACACAGCAACATAACAAATAAGGTTGATCTTATGCCATGCCGCGTTCGAATGCACTGACCATTCACGTATCACATTGGTTTTCATCCAACCACAAATCTTTACATGCGTAGTTTTATGCCATTGACGCCCAATAGAATTCTTCAATTACTGCGACTTCAAACTTATTGGACGATGGTGGTTGTCAACACCATCCACTGCGTACAAGGGAAACAACACGCGAAGCTCAAAGCACCGAAAGAAATAAAAACGCACCAGCAGTCATCAGGCAGCAGTTATTGGGCGTGAATTAACTCAAAACCAGCCAGGGCACCAAAGTATACCGCCGCGGCAGCAGGTTATAAGTAGCCACATTGTTCCTAAGAGTGGTCCGGACCACTCTTGGGATTTTCTCTAAGCCATGCTGTTTTTACGCACAATTTCGCTTCGTGAATCCACTTACGAGCACTTTTCGGTGACGTAAGCAAATATAGCAACTGCATCACCATCGCTGACATGTTCCCGGGCAGTCACAGCGCGCTTTATTTGCAGCGGCCGATGTGACAACTATGGCCTCTTACGACGTTTTTTCGTTTCGTGAATCGACTTACGCAACAAAATTTCTCTTGCGCAAAAATGTTTTCGTAAGTGAGTTTTGTGAATCCGGGCCCAGAAGCCTATGAATAACTACCATCAGCGTTGTACACATTGCCGAAAAAAAGTGAATAAATACGTTACTGGTTACTAAAACAAAAACGAACACGTTACCACCCTACATTACCTCTAAAAAAGGTAACACGTTACCATTACCGACAAAAAGTAACAGAAGTTACTTCTGCTATAACTCCGCAATTATTAGTTTTATTTAGTGTGTTTTTGTTGCGTGCATCTGCTGTGCTATGCTTGAAATCTGAAATTTATGCTTCGCATGAAACGTCTCGCCAAGACATTGACCCATAATGCTCAACCGACGAGAAATATTTCTGCAAATTTTAGTGTGCCTGACCTTATCAATGTTATAGAAGATTAAGGGGCCCATAGAGTTACATGCGGTAGCTTCTGGCTCTGCGGTGCATGGTGAAGTCGTTTTTCTTAACGTGATATTATACATGACATGAGGTTCAATCATGCACGCTATTCCCAAAGAAAACATCACAGAGCAATAAAGTTATTTGCAGACATTGGCATTTTCCGCGTCCGAACAAAACCTCCAGTGGAGATCGCAGAAATCAAAACTGGTAACCATTGGTCTCTCGTATTGCTCGACGCATGGCAGTAGGCCATCGCGAAGGCCTGCATTGGCACTATCTTTCCTTTTTTTTGGGGGGGGGGACATTCGCTAGTTTGTGACTACAGATGTGTCTTGCTTCACGCATGTCTTCCCGTTTTGGCCACCAAAATCTTGTGTATGCGCACAATACCTATGAAAAAAAAAGACCCATTTTGACGACAGGCTTCCACTAGCTAAATAGATGCGTAACTATGTAGTAGTAATAAAATGCTTTATTGCCTAGTTACAGAGAAACATATCCAAGCAGAAACATTTCTTGTACACTTTAACATGAATAATTACCGCGAAAGTTTGTGGGCGTGTTTTTGTTAACTGCGTAGCAACTGTTTGGTAGCAATCATAATAAAATTTTGAAAAGTATTTTCCCACACACTACAAGTTTCTCACAATGTCAGTTTACTCTTTGTTGCGCAAACATTTCACATAGGAAATGTCTTTTTTGTAATGGCAATATTTATGTGTTACATCATCATGCACTTTCGAGAACGACGAACAATGAAATTGGTCCCACCGTTTTGAATGTGTTCGATATTTCAGCCTCCTAAACTTTGCACTAAAAATTAAGTTATTTTTTGGTAATTCGGGAAGTATGTGGACAAAATATAAAATACTTAATCAAATCGAAGATATGCTTTCTTGGATCTGTGCCGATCTGACATCGAATCACCTGTTTGCGATTACTCCGCTTACGGGACCAACAGTGGTTATGTATGCCGGTAGCTAGCTATCTGTAACCGTGGTTAGCCACAGAATTCCTGAGACAGTGCTATTATTGGGGTTTAGTTCAAGCCGAGTGACGCCACTCAAGGTAGCAAGTAAATGTTTCTTTTTTTTCGCTGCAAGAAATTATTTAAAGGTCTCGCATTCTTTTCGCTTTTTTTTAAGGCTTTTCTTTCGGAAAATTTTGTTGAGGCCGACTCTCGATTGGCAGCACACCAGTAGACCGGTTGATGTGAGCAGCTGTCTCCTGGATGTGCCAGGATGGCACAAAAGACCGCTCTTAGTATTTCATCTCTAAGTCGTAGAAGCGGGAATTGTCCAATTCGATGAGGTGGGCATTCAAACTTGGGGCTCAGAGAATGTGCTTCATTTTTACTCGAATTTGTGGGCGTATAATTCCGAAGTTTCTCAGAAAAGTTTTTGCCCTCCCCCTCCCCCAGCATGAACCAAGCATCACAATGAACACGTGGTATTCGCCTCGAGATCTTGGAGTGAGGCCCTCTCACGTGTGACGTCAGTTTGTGGATGTGAACTCCGCTACCTACCGCGCTGCAGCAGCCGCTGCTCCCGTGCGCGGATCGTCTTTTTTCGGCGGAAACTGAGTTGAGTAAACAGCCTCGCGAAAGTCAACCACCGCTCACAACAAATTCTTTCGAAAGCAGTTATGAATTTGTTTTAGTTGCAGCCTAATCAACAGGGTCAAGAAACCTGCCAGATCGCTGATGAGCACACCGATGCTGCCAACAATATTGCTGGTAAGAAAGTGAAACTATGTGTGAGTGTTCTCGCTCGTCATCTGCAGTTTCTGCCGTGCGATACTGATAATTTTGTTGTTTCGAAATTTCAATAGGCGTGCCTTTCTCCAGTATCTACAAGCATGTAGATACAGCTAATTAAACGTCGCGGTGTCTCATCAACGGCGCGTAGGTGTACGACGCAGGCCATGTTATTGAATGTGCGCAGCCAATGCCTTCAATGGAGACATCATCACCGTCACGGCTCTGGTCCTGCAAACACGTGGACTTGCTGCGCAATGGTGAAGTATACTGCTCTGTGCCTTAGTGTGTTTCGTCTACCCGTAAAAAAGGCGTTAATTTTTACAACAATTTTAAAGAAAAAGGCACGCCTGCCCTCTTTCTTAATATATCTTTTTCTGCAGTGTAACGATAGTGACAGTGAAAAGGAGGATATGCGTTAGAATCGTCGATTTCAGCCACTCTGGCATTCGCAAAGAACACATGATATAGTTACTGCGGAGCAGCTGTTTAAATTGCTGCTTCGGCACTCAATCGACCGCTCATGGCATCTAATAGAGGTGCAAAGCAACATAAAATTACCAAATTTCAGATAATCGTGCTTGGATTGCAGTTATTGGCGTCGGCGGGGCGTGAGCCCATGCTCTATTGCAGTAAGAGGAGATTCTAGAGGCAGGTGCTCGTGGGACTAGGGAAGGGGGCAAGTTCCACGTTAATGACACGTCTGGCCAATGCAAATAAATGCAGTTTGTCTCAGCAATGTTTGTTCAGTGAGAGCGACATCACGAAGTAGTTCATACTAATACCGAGCAGGACCGTCGCTCAGGTATCAGAATATCACAAATGTTATTGCTGCTTGTACATACGGCGCACAATGCCACAAAGATTGTGTGACAACTTTTAGTAAATGTGCACTAAACAGGGTCAGTAAAAATTGGCTTATGAATTTATAGTAAGCAGAGTGCTTGGCGCGCGTTTGTCTCAATCAGTAAACTACGTATATATGTACGTACACCAACCAAATAAAACTGTATATAGTCACAGATGTCCTGCGCCACTCTGCTGCGCTTACGAGGCGCGCTTACGTGAGGCGATTTGGAGGTGGCATTGTTGGCTCCCTGTCTAAGAGCATTCGCGCTAGGCTTCTGGACGGCACCTCACCTGGTGCAAGTCACCTACACCTGTAGCCTGCGTGCAATTGGATGGCTGAAATACTGGCGAGGTGCTGAAACACGGTTGCAAGCTTACCGAAAAGTGGAACGTAGGGTGGGTGTGGCAAAAGTCACTGTCAGTGAAGTGATTGCCGCAGACGGTCGATAAAGGCGTCGGACGCTTTCCCTTTCTGAGTTCGACTATGCACTTCTTCCCCAGCTTCTGGTTCTTAGGATAGCTGTGAAACGTAGCGCTCTTTTCACGGGTAGGTGATCACATAGAGGCACAAAGCAGTAATTCACCAATGTGCAGCACTCGCCACTTGAGACAGGTGGTCGCAGTTTTTGGAAACAAAGTGCTGTGCTTTAAGATAGCGTTAAAAGCGGACACCCACGGTTATTAGAACAGCGTCGGCAGCCACCACACAGAAGATAACCAATTGAACTGTTGCTTTGCCGAGTTTTACCATGACGGTAGTTTCTATATGGCGCCGCGCCTCGCAAGCGCGTTAATCCTCGAAGTGACGTCACACAAGCGAATTTTGCTGCGCCGCCATTGGTCGCACCCCAGGCCAATAGAGTAAACCGGTCCACGCGCTTTCCCTTCGGGAAGCCTGTCATCTGAACACAGAAATGCCAGATGCCAGCATTGCACCTGCTACAACCCAGTTACATAAAAAAGCATGTCCGCATACGTTTCTCTTGGCGGGTTTCACGGCTTTATTCAAGCTGTGCATGGCGATGGCCCAGCTTTCCCCGCAAGGAGTCGGTGTGTCTGCGAAAATTTCAACCCGTAATTTACACACACGCACACGCATACGCACACACGCACACGCACACACGCACGCGCACACGCACACACGCACACGCACACACGCACACGCACACACGCACACGCACACACGCACACGCACACACGCACACGCACACACGCACACGTACACGCACACACGCACACGCACACACGCACACGCACACACGCACACGCACACACGCACACACGCACACGCACACACGCACACGCACACGCACACCCTTCTTTGTTCACGCCTAGCAGGCCAGCAGCTGTCTGACGTGTCAGAATAATTCCGTGAGGCGAGCTCTGGGAAAATGGCGCAGACAGGATGAAAAAGTAACGAGTAACATGACACCACACGTTCCTGAAAAATGGTATTGTAAGTACGTTACCCGTTACTATTACGAAATTGTAACGAGTACGTTACTGCGTTACCGAAAACTAGTGATATCTGGGGTTTTACGTCCGAAAACCACCTTATGATTATAAGAGACGCCATAGTGGAGGGCTCCAGAAATTTTCACCACCTGGGGTTCAATAACGTCCACCCAAATCGGAGCACACGGGCCTACAGAATTTTCGTCTCCATCGAAAAAGCTGCCGCCATAGGCTGGATTTGATCCCGTGCCCCACGAGTCAGCAGAAGAGTACCTTTGCCACTAGACCACTGCGGTGCGGCTAAGTTACTGAAAAAAGTAACGTGTTATGGGTAACGGCGTTACTTGTAACACGTTCCCGCCAACACAGGCTACCATAGCTCACACCATAGTTGGTAAAATATGGTGCTCCCAGTCATCCACATTAATGTTCCGGCCATGAATGAAACAGGTAAATTTTGGCATCAGCTTAACACTAGCCTAACACAAGCTATAAAACAAAACATAGAAGAGCGCTTATTGTGAATAGTCCTTCCGCACACTTAAACATTTCAGGAGCGCGACCATTCGTGACATTGAATCGCTTGCAACAACCTGTCCTAGAAACATAATACTCACGAGGCACCTTCGCTGAGTAATATTTAAGGCGAAGCCCTGTCGACAAGAGATGATTGGATAATGTAGCTTAGGTGAAGCGTCGTGAGTCGAAGCCTCCCCAACTTTCTGGACTGTAGCTGTTGCTGTTGTATGCAGCTGTCACTTTCTCGCCCAGGAGCTGAAACAGACACAAAATGAACACGTACACGAAGGTTAAATCGCACCTCTGTCTACACGCAAAAAAGCACGACACTTTAATGTTCAGCCCGCAACAACCAGCCATGTACTTCTCCCACCCTGACCGCAAATACCACTTTCAGGCAATATCCGAGCACGTGCATTCCCTTACGGAAACGCCATACATGGCCCATATATAAGTTATATCTGGCCATATATAAGCATATATGGCAGCATATGTGGCCATATATAGGCATATATGGCAGCATATGTGGCCACATATAAGCATATATGGTTGTATATCTGGCGGAGTCGGTTCATGTATGGGGTTATATACGGCCATATATGACGCGGTTGGCCCATATAAGGAGTCAAATCCGGCCAAATAAGGCACGGACACACCATATATAACATATCAAGTGGATCCTTATATGTAAAAGTGCTCTCTTATTTCGGATGAACCACGTATATATTTAGCACCGTGATCACACTTTTATGCGAATTGTAATATATAACAATTTGTACACAAAGCTGACCTGCTTATTTTTCATAACAATAGGAGTATTAAATATATATGTTGTTTCTGCCGTGCAAAAAAACCGAAATTTCAGGTCAGCTTTGTGTACGTGATAGTTGCAACTCAGTTGAATGCATATATGCATGCATTCGTGTAATTTAACTCGTACATTTTTCATGGCATTTAGGTTTGAAACAATAAGTTGCAATTAATACGACGTAAATAATGTATACAAGAGCAGACATGTTTTACGAGGAAGGAATCATGTCAAGTCACAAAACGTGTTGAAGCTTCCGAACCTCGCTATTATTATAGAGCAATCCTATATAGTATTGTGTAAAGACAAAATGCATGCAACTTATATTGTTCACATTGATGCATTCTTTAAAGTGGCAGCAAGAAATAGTAATTTCAATGCGCTTTTAGCTTCCACATCGGTGGACAAAATTCCTGATTATTTGAAAGTTTTGATGGCTATATGCTCCCTTCATATAACAAGATTTCTATTAATCCTGTTGACCCCTCATCTGCGATTGCTTTCAGCAGCCATTTACTAAAATTGCATGCGCAGTGCAATGTTTAAGGGAGTATTTCCAAAAACAAAAAGAACTTAGGTGAATGCAACTTGCAGGCACTATTATGATTACATTCAAGATGGAAGTTGTACTAATTTATTGCAAAAATACATCTTGCGTTTCCTTTGGCTACGTATAATGTTCCTGGCTGTGCACATAGTAAATTTATCGAAAATTTTATGATTGCACAAGTGAACAATTATTTAGTGCAATGTTTGCAAGCGTCAAATAAATCTCACGTCAAAGACATGTACGTTAAAAAAGGTGCAGCTGACTCACTTGTGATACATATTTAATGGACAATTTAATGAAATGCTGAAGCTTTATAGCAACATTTAACGTAGGCTGCCGAATTCACAAAACTTCTATTTTGTGTCGGTGTGTCATTACTTGGTCGAGGTCACTAAAGCGCACGTGCCATCATCAGGATTAGCCTAAACATTGCCTTGTGAATACAATTAGTATGACACATTTTTTGCGGGCTGGCGTGATACCTAAGCCAAACTCTACATTATGTAAACAGCCCCTTGCTGTGCAGTCGCGTAACGATTCAAACTGCTTGCGAACATATCCTTTCAACACCAACACGGTAGTGCACTTATAAAATATGTATGCCGGTACATACCCACCAAACTGACAAGTGTACACTCGCGTATAGAGATTCATGGGCACCCGGACACTGGCATTTCATTCAACGTGGCTAGATATTTTCGGACATGTCAGAATGATATGAGTGTATTATTATTATTATTATTATTATTATTAATGTTGTTGTTGTTGTTGTATTTCGCAAAACGTCCAACAGCGAATTCATATGCTGTCATACTGTGTCGTTATGTAAGTTTTATGAGATCAGTTATCTTGGTGTTCTTTTTGATAGCATGCTGAATTTTTTCTACTTGCAATAAATGTGCTGCCATGCGAGGCCTTCATTCTCTTCCTGTTGGCTCAACATCTCGCGAGAATCCGGTTCTCCTACAGCCTTCTACAAATTGTACACCGCGATATGTCGTCGTCAATTTGAGTACATATGCATATTTGATTTGGAATGGCCCTGCTAAATCCAGCAGTAGCGCCACTGAGTGAGTCCAGAAAAATTTCATAAGCACTTACCCTCATTGTTTCACTAGAATCCTTTCAACACTGCTAGAATATTATATTTGCCATCAGTTAACGGCCGGCAAAATCGCGCTGAGCTGTTATTTCTTTACAAGCTAGTTCAGGGTGAGATATTCTGCCTTTCTCGGTTGTAATAATTTTGAAACTCCGCGTAAGTTATCGAGAGAGAATCGACCGTTGCATGTACCTGCCAGCTTCTTTCAACACTCTATCCTTTGCAGAATACTGAGTCTATCTAACGTCAACTTTTGTAATTCGTTATGTTTTTCATAGTCTACAGTCATTTTATTTTTGTCAGTGAGGGCTGCCCTGTCCTAACGTAGCTTTGCACATGCACAGATTCTTCCCTTTTCCGTCTTTCAGGAAGCCATCGGCACGGTAATGTATATTCTACATTATTTTTCAGTCCCATTCCATCAATATCTACTATTTTATTTGTTGTTTTCATTGTGCGTTGATTTCTTTTCGACTGCTCGTCTTTGCTCTCTTTATTGATTTGCATTTCTGTGGACAGTCTGTATTGTATTGTTTGTTTTTGTTTTCTTTTCGCGCGCGCCAGCATGAAAGACCCTATGGTTGTTCTTGGGTAGGTTAAAAAATGATTGATTGATTATTGGTTGATTGAATATTATTATTATCATTATAAATGCTTGCGAAATAAGATGATAATTCGGCTGAAACGCGTCTTCGTAGCCAGCGTACACGAAGCAGCAATTTCAGCTCCGCGGAATGCCTGTCTCAAAGGACTTGCAGGTGCAGCTTTCTGGGCCCGCGGAAGGAAGTTGAAGTCCATTGTACGAAAAAACTCGCCTGACTGCTAGGTTGCAAGGGGTGCGTACAGTAAAAAAATACAAAAAAGGGCGCCCATCGGATGGGTGGACAATTCGGAGAAAGTTGTTCGAAGGAGCGCACGTAGGCACCGTGAAGCCCTGCCGTGGCTTACACCAGTCTGTGGACAGAGCAGGAAAGAGAGTTGCGCGGCCCATTTCAAGTAACGACGACGAAAATAGTTTGCACAAACATTCAGTCGTATGGTAATAACATTGCGTCAATAATAGTTAAAAAATGAAACGTCGTTCGCCAATAAGCTCAGGAAAATTTGGTTCTAGTGAAAAGTGCGTAAATCATTGATCTCAAGGAGTAGTGTAGCATCCATTGCAATATTCATTGTGAAGCCTGCGTGCACTGTATCCGTCCGCGTCATTGTTGTTTTTTTTTTGCTCGCCGGAGTCATGGGTGCTGTGCTGATCGAGTTTGTTAATTTTCATTCCTTTTGCTCTTATTTCGTGTTCAACTACTGCTCCAATTTACACAAGATAATCGCGCAGCTCTCAGGAATCTACTTCGCTGTACGTGGCGAAATTGTGGATGGACGTGGAAGTGTTTTTGTGTGCGTGTGCGTCTGTACGCTGCTGGATTGGCGATCGTCAACTTTTCGTGCGAGAAGAAAATGGATACCCACGCTTGCGGGCAAGCGTTCCTTCAAAACTTCTTCCTAAAGCAGTACGAATGGACGTGGTGGCTTTAAGGTGTGAATAGGTTATCAGGATTAACAGGCTCCTTTAAAGACAAGTCTCGGTTAAATGTTAAGGTAAGTTCATCATTTTCATTACCTTCGCACGTTGTTCATAAATATTATGATAACTCGAAAACATACCACATTGCATGCTTGCTGAGTAAATAACTTTATGCTAATCGTGGTTACGTCATTAGGCTGTTTTGTTTAAGCGATATGACAACACTTTCTTTTTTTTCACTTGATCCAGACAGTGCTCTATTTAATCAGAAAATCTACGTCAGGAAAATGTTGGTTTTGTGCCATTGTACTTTTCATAAGTATATTGATGTAAATATACTTGTGTTGTATTTTTCCCATTTTAACGCTTGAGGAAAAACCAAGGATAAATTACAACTTGCGCAATTACGAATGAAAAAGAGTTGCATATCTGCAACTCCAAGGGTGTCATGAGATTTATGAGCCCACGTTTGAATTTGTCTTGCGTTTGAATTTATCTTTCTTCGTCTACGTTCCACTTGTTTTTATATTTACGTGTGTTTTGATAAGGACACGCAGTTAAAATTTTGTTGCTAGTTTGATTCTTCAAAACAGGGTGCAATGTCACGGATCCAAATGGAAAAACCTAAGAATAGCCCGTAATTTTGTTTCCGCCATCTACAATCAGGGTGATATAAGTGTAAATTTGACTGGAATGCGTACATCACAGGCGACATTATCGTTACTGATGTCGCAACATCGCGTGGTTATCTTGAGAAACTGCGCATACCCGCATACATAGTTACACAAAATAATTTGATGTCACGTTTTAATCCGTGAGCACTGTAGATATTTTTACGCAAGCCCACAAATAAAATGGTATGATGCATTAGAACTTGCTACTGTGTGAAAAGAACTGGGGGACCGTTAAGCTCCGTTTTTCACAGTTGAACGTGATAGCAGTATCGATCATGTTTCTTGTGTGTAATTCAATCACTTAGTGTGTACTCTTTATTGCATGATGCTACTTGAACAAATTTAATTGTGGAATAGTACTGCTTAATTGAGAAGGTTGAAAGTGTCTCAATGAAGGTTTCGCACATGACTGCATTTTGTGTAAAAAACGGGTAACACAGTTTAAAGAACAAGAAATATTATGTAATTACTGAGTTGCGCGAAAAGATTAAAATACAAAAGGAACACACCTAGATGCAGCACACACTGACAACTGAAACATTGTTGGAGAAAACAGACATACGTATATATGCGGTTACAAGAACACGTGCTGTGAAAGAAAAGGATTAGATGAGCAGACAGATTGTATAAATGATGCGCTTCCAGGAAAGCTACCTCAGTAGCAAGCAACATAAGTGAGAGTTACGTGACACATGAATCCCCAGCTTTGTTTATGAAATACGCCTCTCCGATTTCCCGCGCCATACCGTGTCACTAAATCTAGCTTTAACTACCGTATTCCAAACAAGGGCGCGCAGCCACACTCTCAACAATATGATGATTGGTTAGAGAATGGTTGTTAATTCCTTTAGAGAAGCTTTGTGATCTACAATTATATAAATAAATTCTAAATAATACTTCCCACATGACAGCGCAGTGCCGTCCATCACACGATGTCCACACTGTGAAAGAAAATGATCAGATGTCTGCTCATCTAATCATTTTTTTCCACCTCACGTGTTGTAACCGCATACATATGTCTGTTTTCTCCAATGAAGTTTCAGTTGTTAGTGTGCGCTGTGTCCAGGTGTCTTCCTTTCACACTTCAAATTTTTTCGCGCAACTAAGTTAAGATGAAGTACCAACTCGCCCAGCAGAACGTGCTTCTCAATATAATGTGTGTAAAATGTTTTAGAACTTTATGCACCCACTACGCAGTCGTGAGGGAATACGGGCAGTAACCAGTGTGCCTTTTGTAATGGTTGGCTGTCTTTAGACCGCGAAGTCACGTTGGTAATAACGTGTTGTGATGCTTGATGACAATGCACGCTTGTATCATGCAATATAGCTGCGATATTAAATGTTGTGTTGTGAAACCTGTATGCAGGATACATGTATTTGTTAAGCATGACAGTTATTTTCCTTGCATTTACAACAAGAGGAAGTTATTCATGCTTTATTTCCAAGCAGATGCATAGCTGTGTTGTAGAGCACTTGCATGCCATGCAAATTGCCTGCATGATTTCGATCATCACTCATATCCGAAAATTTATAATATTTGTTTTATTTGCATTCTCTCAATTTTCGATCATTGACAAGACGATTTTTCACGGAGAGCCACCGATGCCTACACCGGAATTTTTGCAGAATGAGCTCTTTACCACTGTTACATTAATGATGCATTATTGGCAAAATGGAAAGTGGATTACGTTTACAAAGTACATTTTTAGTGTCCCGTTGGCAAGAAATATTGTTAAATGCCTTCGTTCCCACGCACACAGAGACCTATAGACACCAGTTTTAGCAGTCGTTCTATAGGTCATTAGTCACAATACTTGTACATAACAAGCTTGCATACCAATCACTTTCGACCGAACTCTTTAAAAGTTGATTATCAACTCATTTAAGTTATTCAATGCACACGCAGTTCATACGGTCAATAGCAAGTCAATATTTCGTTTTGACTGACTATGGACGCTTCATTGACACACGAGAAAAGTTTTAAACATAACACACTGTGAAAGATATCTTTACGAAACTCAAATTGGGTTTTTTTATGCTATTTATTTTTGTCAAGTCAGAATCGATAAAGCGGAATATTTACTTGCACCGTACTATGTCTCAGACCGTGTTGACCATAGGTTCAAGATAAGAATAATCGCATGCAAAACTGACGTGTTTCAAAATGATTTTTTACCAAAAAAAATTACAAGATGGAACCAGCTGCCTTCTAGCATTGCCTCTACACTCCCAAATATTTGTTTTATTTCATGTTAGAATTTTTCCGATTTATATGTTAGAACATGTTCCGATTTATATATGAATTTCTCTCGCAGATTGTGATTCAGGTGACTTTGATTATTTGTTTGGCTATGTATTTTGTGTATTCTACTTTTCGTAAATGCTCCCTCAATGTACTGCCAATTGCTGCTGTGGGTAATGAAATAAATAGATAAATAAAAAAGTGTCGATAAGTAAGCAATATATATTCAAGCACAAAGAATGTATCTCTTCAGGAAAAGTGGACTAACAGTAACATGTGCCCACCACAAGCTTTAGATATGATGCCAAGTTACATTCTAGCAAATAGTTGTTGAGAATAACTTGAGATATATTGAGGATAACTTAATTGAACAAGAATGTTCAGGGGGTATGTACTGCATTTGTTTTGGAGATGATAGTGGCTGCATGCAGACCTTTCAACAAACAGGTATATTTCTAGCTGAAGAATGATTTGAGCAGCTATATTTTTGCCGGTGACACAAGCTGAACTAATACAGATGAATCATTTGAATGGCTTTATATAAAGGTATCCATATAAGGCCATATATGAAAGCATCCATATAGGACCTTATATGGATGCTTCTATATATAGCCATATATGGCCATATACAGCAACACCCATATATGGGGATATAAGGCCCATATAAGGCTATATCAGGATTTGGACATATCAGGTTATATACGGCCCATATACGGGGGTTCCATATATGGGCCAGATATGCCCAATTCCTGATGTAGCCATATATGGGGATTTTTATATAAGTCCATATATAGGATTTTTGTAAGGGTTCGCACACCACGTCCACTCAAAACCGCATGCGCGCACGTTTGTTTCCACTTGGACACGCATGCTGGATCGACGCGGCCGTCTCATAGTCACCTTTATTACTGCCTTGCACTTCGATTGCGATAGCAATTATATGGACACTCTCGGCTGGATTTCGCCGCCGTCGCTGATGTCATGCACCGTATATGTATACGTACCTATATATATATATATATATGTATATATATATATATATATATATATATATATATATATATATATATATATATATATATATATATATATATATATATATATATATACATATATATATATATATATATATATACATATATATATATATATATATATATATATATATATATATATATATGAAAACGCAAAAAAGAACACAAATCTGGAAAGAAAGACTCCGGATCACGCAATATAACGTGGGATCTCCGCGTCGCAAAATTCGAAGCATTAACCACTGAGTCACCACAGGGTACAGCTTTCAAACGGCAAACTATTTATAGCTATCACTTACCGCTGTTAGCGGGCATATCGGCGCGGGGGGGGGGCTATCGTGTTTTCAGCATTACCAGCAAATTGGCGCATAGAGCGCGCGGCAATTCTCAGCTCTCACACGTACTTTGGCCCACTGAGAGGAGGGGAGTGGACGATCTCTCGCACGCCCTTATCTCCCGGGGGGAGGATCATACGTCATGGCTGGCGTAAGGCTTGCACTGGAACGATTCTGATGTAGTTACGGGGCGCACAAAGGGGACTGCAATCATTGTACAGCCTTCATTTGCGAAAAGGGCGTGCTTTTGAGACACAGCGAAGTAACTACTGAGACGCGTGTTCGCGTTCATTTGCACCTGCGAGTACGTTTCGTGCATCATTTGTGCGCGAGAAATGCTGGGCACGTTAGGATCTGCTAGCCATTCTGCGCTTGACCTTCAAATTGGTTGCTATCGCGTTCATTGCTCGCCTTTGAGGCAAAGCTTTGACTCTTCTTTTTCTTTTCTTCGTTCCTTCTTTCCTTCTTTCTTTCCCTCTTTCTTTCTTTCCTTCCTTCTTGTCTTCATTCTTTATTTCTCTCTTTCCTTCCGTTTTTCTTCATTTCTTTCTTCTTTTCCTTCCTTCTCTTTTTTCTTTTCTTCCTTTTTTTCTTTCGTTTTACTTTGTCTCTCCCATTTTCCTCGTTTCCTTTTTCTGTCTTTTGTTCCTCCTTCCGCTCTTTCTTCTTACCTTCTTCCTTTTCTTTCTTCCTTTGTTCTTTTTTCTTTCTTTCCTTATTTCCTTCCTTTGTTTTTCGCATTGTATGTCTTTTCTTTCTTCATTCCTTTTTTCTTTCCTTCTTATTTCCTTCCTTTTTTGTTTCCTTTTACTGTCCTATCTTTACTTCATTCTTCCCTTCTTCAGTTCCTTCTTTCCTTCTTTATTTTCTTCTCTTTCTTTCTTTCTTTCCCTCCTTTTCTCCCCCTTTCTTTCCTTCTTTCTTTTCTTCTTTTCGTCGCCCTTTTCTATTATTTCCGTTTTCTTCCTTTCCTTGCATTTCTTCCCTCTTTCCTTTCTTTCTTCTTTCATTTCCTTTTCTTCCTTTCTTTTTCTTTCTTCTCTTTCTTCCTTCTTTCCTTCCTACTTTCGTTCTTACCTTCCTTTCTTTTTTCTTAATTCCTTTTTCTTTTCTTCTTTCAATTAGTCTTTCCTTCTTTCTTTCCTTTGCTTTTTCCTTATTTTTTAGTTCCTTCTTCCTTGCTTGCTGATAATTTGGTAGTGTTCTAGCCCGGCCGTGCTTGGAAGCATAAAGTTGCCTAAGTATCCACTATAGGGAACTCTGGCGCTAGTGCCTATGGGAGCTGTAACCCATGGCGCTTCAGCGGGCATGAGAATCATGAGTATGGTGGCTAGATGACACATGTGACGCGTGCTGCATTCTCATTGTGACAGAGGGAGGGGTGCGCGAAACGCAAATGAAAATTCTGGTCGCCGCAAGGGGCGCTGTTGTAGTAATAAGTGCTCGCCATGCTTGCCTGGGCTCGTTCGTTCTCCCTGTGCTGTGCCGTTGCCTCACTCGGATGCTTCACCTTCATCGTCGTTGTGTGTCTGCCCACGTGTTCTGGTTTGTGTTCTGCAAACCAGCACACTGTTGGTTTGCTGACCATTCCCTTCAGCATACTGACCATGCTGGTCAGGTACTATAAAGAGCAGAAATCTGCGGAACGTCGGATCCACAAGTAATGGGAATTCGTGCTATATAAGTGCTTAATACTTGTAAGTAATCAACCTGGTGACTCTGTAGGTCGGAATGCGAAGTGAAGTACAAAACATTTTTTTCCCAAATTACATTGTCAGACAAGGCGACATTTCAGCTTTATTGAAGATTTTGCGTCCCGCAAACTTTTGCTGTTGATAGTCTTTGTTAACCGCCTGACTGAGCCGGGACAAACTCGAAAATGTTTTCGGGATAATTACGTACGGTTGGGGTACTAACGACCATCCGACTATCACACAGTTTTTAGTTACTGTAAAATGCCTACCTTTTTCATAATCATTCGAGATTACCTAAGGTGGCAACACCCTAGCAGAGCTTGTACAAGCTCTCCTTGACATATCGTCGCCAGCCTCAAGTAATCCCAATTTTGGGATACAAGATATCATAGAAGACATGTTGGATCAAGTTGAATATGTTGATGGTGCGAGGTCTACACTGCAGTCTTTAAGTGGTTATTACTATAGGCCGGATTTTTAGGAACCAAAAGTATGGTTTAGGTGCCGAAGACCGGCAGGCAAAACACCATTTTAGGTCCTCAAAATCGTATTTATAGGCACAATAAATTTCCACAAAAAATAAAATATCCCAAGATAACGACGTCAGTGACTAGTATCTACGGCAAGAAGCAAAACTATGATATTTAGGATAGCAGATATATACAAACGATTGAACAAACGCATGCCTTTTCCGCGCAATTCACAGTATAAGGTATTTCGTTTTATTGTCTAGAATTGTGCGTC
The DNA here is from genome assembly GCF_043290135.1 of Rhipicephalus microplus. Lineage (NCBI taxonomy): Eukaryota > Metazoa > Arthropoda > Arachnida > Ixodida > Ixodidae > Rhipicephalus > Rhipicephalus microplus. The sequence continues at coordinate 97,794,877 of NC_134710.1, forward strand.
AAGTGTCCACCATACAATTAACACTTTCATGGGCCTTTTTTTGTTTCGTTGTGGCTGGGAAGGGCAGCGCAGGAGCAAATAACCGGACCACTGATACCCCAGAAGTGAGGCATGCTAGGTCTAATCGCATAGGACCAATTTCTCCCTTATTGGTGAACACCTTAAAGGGCCCCTCTCTAGGTTTGAGCGTTTCGAATTAACAAGTGTAGTAGTGCACTGGGCACTACGGATAATTCCTGTGAAGATTTGCAAACGTACATGTCATGAAAAAACACATAATTTTAATGAATGCCACTGGTCCTTCTCATGGGCAAGTGCCCCAAGATCTAGGGAGTGACGTACAGCAAAGAATGGTCCTCTTTTTACGTCGCTCCTTTACACTGGGGGGCTGACATCGCATACTGTACGCTCTTCATCAGAACTTCGTTAAATGATAGCTGTATCTATAAAAACAGACAAAAAATGTTCTTTCTTCTGATTATATCCTGCATTTTAAATGGTACCTCAGTAAGAGTGTTGTGCGTGACGATATTCTATTTGGGATGTGCAATTAGCGTGTTCTGTTATGTAGCATGAATGAGGAGTGCTTTGATTTGGACTAGCTGCTTCATATCATTTTGAAAGGGGAGCCCTAAGACAAAGGGAAAAAACAGCACACTTTGTCTCTATGTCTTTTTCCCTTGTGTCTTTGCACTGCACTTTCGAAATCAGTAAGATGAATGAACGCTGAGAAGCATAACAAAACATGCAAACGGAATCTCAGCTTGTTATTATTTTTTTGTTTTGAATAGCCTCGAGATGCTATTCACTAATCGGCCCTCGTTTAGCATCTGCCTCGGTGGACCAGTCGCTATAGGGTGCTCCGCTGCTGACCCGAATGCCGCCGGTTCGATTGTGGCCGTGGCGGTCACATCTAGATGGATGGGAAAAAGTAGATGCTCTTGTACTGTGCAATGTCAGTGCGCGTTAAAGGCCACCAGTTGGCCAAATTTGCTGAGACCTCCACTACGGCATGCCTCATATTCATATCGTGGTTTTTTACGTAAAACCACACATGCTACTACTACTACTACTACTACTACTACTACTACTACTACTACTACTACTACTACTACTACTACTACTACTACTACTACCCATTTCGCTTGCATTTGTCTTCTCGTCGTTCTTGCATCATGCCTTCGCCAACCCTGGCAATGCTTAGGTTGTGTTTGGTGCGTCGTCTCTGACCGCAGTTTCAGTGGAGCGACGTGGTGTATCGCGGCCACAATACATGATCCTTGCCAGCCTCTTCTAAAGTACACGCACTGACTGATCCATCCCACAGAAACTGGTAATACACAACAGAGAGCGCTGAATCGACACAACATCGATTGCGTACGCGCACGAGTAGGCTGGGGCACGTCATGCGTGTGTGACCTTGCTGACGCATGTTGTTTTTAGTGCGTACGTGTCATGTGATTCTCCAGCCCCGATACTGAAGAAAACAGGGAAGGATAAGGCTCACGATGACTACATGGAACGAGAGGCAATGGTTTCAAGCTTGCTTCTTCGCATCATGCTGTGGTGGCTCATAGTGAACCAATTTGAAAAATAACCATGGAAGAACGCTTTTCATTGGGCACGCAAAAAGTTCTAGAGTTTAACTACAACTTATTATATCGCCTAAAAAGGGACGCTTACAAAGTAAATTACAAACAAAACAAATGCCACGTGCAAATCACATTTTGTACCTGAAGGCGCTGCAGCAGATGGGTTACAATGACGAAGAAAACACGCCTTCATCGACACAACACACTTTGTTCTCTTTATAAGCCATTTCATTCTGTCATGAAACTAACACAAACGAAATAATAAAAAATATATCTTATACGACATTTTAAAATCTTAACTACCATTGCGCGAAGAGGACTGTTTAGGTACATTCATTTTCAAATGTGAGTTTAGCATTAAATACTTGACATAGAAGCTTTAATCGCAGTTTAATTCAACGTGATGACAGCAATTCCCATCCTAGTTAACTTTTTATATTGTTACAGCTGCTATTTTTGAGTAATGGCTTAGGGCAAACCTTGAAGCACTGTTCTGTATTTTTTCATGTTTGTCACTTAAAGACATATCAAAAGAGCTCTCATACAGAACAAGCATATTCAAGCATACGGTTAATGTATGGTAAATACACCGTTGATTTTAAACATGCCGGCGCCTGTCTCAGGCTTTGCTGTATAAAGTATAATATTTTGGGGACATTCGCCACAACTGAATCAACAAGAGCATTCCATGAATGGTCCTCCATGGTTTTTCATTCGTTCTCCAGCTACCCGCGGCTGCCCAGAAAAACCTGCTCTTCTTTTCCCACCGCAACACCAAAGTCTTCAGGGGGGTTCTTCAGTTTCTTCAGGGCACTGGGCAGCTATTTATAGAAGGCCACGTACTCGGCAATAGACGTCACTTTTATTTTCCTACCCCATCTTTAAATCTCTCTCCTCCTTCCCCTGCAGACGCTGAGACATTCTTCCACTTAGGGCTGCAAAAATAGCGCTTTTTGTACTCCTCAACCTCCTCCTCCAATCACTCGCAGCATGCCAGCTCTGTCTTCGTTTAACATCATAGTGTGTGGAAATATGAGTGCTGCCTTTTTTACATAAATAACGGTTTCACACAACGCTCTAAAGCAAATTTAGGCTTGAATAGCGCTCATATACGCTGCCATTTAGAAAATAGAAATTTATAGGCACTTATAGGCATTTAGGCACGAACACCCAAATTAGTCATTTATAGGCACTATAAAAACACCAAAAAAGCTCTTCTTAAGCTCTAATTGATCTTCATATATCAATATAGCACGATAGGAACGCAAGGAAGAAAATAGGCATTTGCTTATAATCTGATCATTATCTATCACTGTAGCTACGTCGTTCAGAAAAGTGACAGCCATCTCACAATTATTTTATTGCTGGCTAGGTTGTTAAAACAGTTCAACAACAAAAAAGCTGTTGTGATGAGTGAATTTCTTCTCTTGCCACCAAAAAATCAAGAGCCATTGTCGCACTGAACAGTATGAGTGAATTAGACGGGAGGCTTTTAACTGTATCCTTGTAAAGATCTGGCCAGATGGGTGAAAACCTTGGAAGATGCGTTTACTTTCTTTCCGCTGAAAAACTGCGCTCCTTCAGCACACATGATTTCATGCAGTTCTTGCAAGAATCAAACTAGATAGAACTGGCTGTACAATTCACAACCAAGAAATCACCACAAAAGTAGTCAAGTTTTTTCTATTCACTCGAATGCATCTCTGAACAAAATCTTCAAACAAAGCTAAGATTGTCCTAAAGGAGCGCCAGAAAGACTTGAAATTCAGAAGACGCAAGTAATTTGACGTCTTAACGTAATTGGCAAGTATGTGACAACAAATGTGCGTCAGAAGCATATGATAATAAATGTATCGTAAATAAACACGTTTTACTGTTTCTCTTGCATATATTTATTTTGTATTCAAGGTCATAAGTCAACAAAAATAATTTGTTCTAGTGTAGAGAGAACGATCGCCAAAATAACAAAAAGTCTTTAATGTTGAAAATAGCTACCATCTGCAACATCCTGATCTCATATCTAAGTATCTCAAAGAAAAGGTACGATAAATTGCAACTTCAATGACTTTAATATTTTATGCTTAAGAGACCCCTTAATAGCGCTAAAAAATAAAGGTAAACGAGAAGGGTGGATGCAAAAAATTAAAGCTGAACACTTTAGTCGATATACTCGTTATATTGATTGTAAAGAGTTTCTATTGTACCAACAGAAAAAAATAATTCTAAAGTCAGTTTAGCCATCTATGCGAGCAAATGGTGTCGCTCAGGTGAAGCACATTGAACACAGTAAAAGCAGCGCAAAAAGAACGGAATGTGATGATGACACAGGAAAGGGGCTGAACAGGTCCGTGCCAATGCTAGTTCCGTCAGAATTTAAAACATTTTGCGTTTTATTTTTTTTACTCTGTCACTTAACACCACTCATAACTTGCAACACATTTTTCTTAGCCATATGAGCCAGTGTCGTCTTCAATAGCATGAGTGGGGTGTGAAAGCGGTTGGTTAAAACAAGCCAAACTAATGTCTAACAGCTATACGCAAAGGAGGCAGACGCCGCTGCCAGCACCTATTGCGCAGGTATATTTGATGTAACCACCATGTTTCAGTGTGCATTTGGGCAGCCGTCAGCTCCCGCCCGTTACACTTCCCGCTCTAGCCACCATTATTATGGGCATGAAATGAATTTGCCTAGTATTCCTACTTAACGCTCGTTCTGGCTTCGCGTGGCTCTAGGCTGCTTTGTCACAAAACAAAAATCAGCAAATGTTCAGCAGTTACGCTTCCCCAGTATAATTTTTAGACTTACCGCTTCAAATCGTGTCACAAAGTGAAAAACGGTTTGTTTTTTTTATTCGAAACAACACCAAACACAGCAATAGACGAACCCACAAGTGCGTTCGCCACTCACAGGCAAGACAAGGCAAATACATGTCATACCCATTATTTCCATGATCTCTGAATGATCACAGCTCCAGAGTCTGTAGAGGTCCTTAAGGGGAAAGGGAAAGAAATAAGCGTGGCTTCGTTATTGTCTCTCTCTTCGGAAGGGCATCTCTACAACTTAGAAGTGTGGCAGCTTGGGCTAGTTGGTATGGCATGACGATATTTATAGCGCGAGAACAAAACGACGACACAGAGACAAGAAGGCACGAAGTACATGAGCGCTCATGTCCTTCGTGTCCTTCTTGTTTCTGTGTCGTCGCTCGCACTATAACTATCGTCACACCTCTACAACGCCGCGCGGGGGACGGGGGAGCCACTCTAGTTAATTTTAGAAAACTATTTGGTTGGAAGAACTTGATACCCCCCTGTTTGCAGTTACTTCGTACTCAGTAAGCTCGCTTCACTAGGACAGACGTCTACAGGTAATCAAAAACTAGCTATAGTTTGCGCCCAAGCGTCCACACTCTTCTGCTGTGTCTATTTACCAGAGTGATTTTTTCTTTACTACCCCAAAACGTCAGCAAGATAGCATACAACCTACAAGGCAGCGCCTATCTATTTTTTTAGCAGCTAGAAACTGTTCGCGTGTAATTTTTCATGCACTCCAACCGCCCGCGACGTATACGCTCAACGTAAGAATCACGTGGAAGTAGCCGATTGCTCGGAAAACAGGTGCGCTCAACTCGTCAGTTTACAGGAAACATCAAAGTAGGAGTGTGACACCTCGAAATGAGCAGAACTCTGACATTGTGGACACTTTAAAACCCACAATGTTAATATCGAGGGTGAGTGGAATAAGTTAATAGAAGAGAGCAAACGCGTGGAAAGAATGGCCATTCAAGGCACCAATCCGGAACGTGCTCACAAGGTCACAATTTCGAAAGCACACATTGTGTTTTTTTTAAATAGGAAGTTTAGATTTTCCAACAACTAGAAAAAAAAAGGTGAGGTGAGTTACGAGCCAGGTGAAGTTAGGAGCCTATAGGCGGTCAGGTGGTTTTCTCCATTGCTAATAAAGTGCAACAGACCATCTACTTAGTGCAGCAGCCAAGCATGCCATGACAAAATTTGGTTCAAATACAGATGCCTAACCATTCTCAATTGTATATCTACTTAAAATGCGTGAGCAAGGAATTGTTAAAAAAGAGGTCTGGGGTGCGGCCTCACTGGTGACCATCTGCTGGTAATGCATTCCCTCACCAGAGCAGGATTGGCCCCCCTGGTGCAGTACCTGGGCACAACCTCCCATGAACACAGCAATTAACCCTTGGCCCTCAGTTTTCAGCAACTGCGAAACAACTGTCCAAGGCGGCGGGCAGACCTGTGACGCAGCGGCTAAAAATCCCTGGGTACAAACAGGCCGCCATTCAAATCTGAACATGGCTGTATACTTTCAACACTAGAACGCTATCTAGTGAGGCTAGTCCAGCAGTGCTATTGGAGAAATTAGAGGGTGTTCAATTAAATGTAATAGGGCTCAGCGATGTTAGGAGAACATGTGAGGCCTGTAAAGTGCTCATGAAGGGACACGTCCTATGCTACCGTGAATTAGTTGACAGAAAGGAACTAGGATAGAGGTTTCTCATACACAAGAATATCGCTGGCAACATAAAAGAATACTATACCATCAGTGAGATGGAGGCAAGTATCATAATTAAGTTTCACAAATGGGACAAGATGAAGGTGGTACAGGCCTACGCGTCTACTACGAGCCATGATGATCATTTGTTTGAACGCTTTTATGAAGACGTAGAATCTGTCATTATTAAGTAAAGATACAGTATACTATTCTTATGGGCGACTTTATTGCCAATGTAGGCAAGAAACATGCCGGAGACCATGCAGGGGGTGTGGGGGGGAATGGCTTCGGCTCTAGAAATGCCAGAGGGGAGTTAGTAGAGTTTGCAGAACGCAATAAGTTATGGATTATGAATACCTTCTTCAGAAAACCGGCTAACCGTAAGTGGACGTGGCGAAGTACTAATGACAAAACTAAAAATAATATAGACTTCATTCTGTGTGCATATCCAGGCATTGTACAGAATGTAGATGTACTTGGCCAGATCTGATGCCATGACCATAGAATGGTAAGAGCTTATTTCACCTAGATTCCGGAAATCAAAGGCATAAACTGATACGCAAGAAGCTAGTTAATGAGCAAGCGGTGAGAGGAAAAGCACAGAAACTGAGTTTCGCTTCAGAATACATTCGAGGCTTTAAACGAGATAACCGACGTTACCGTTGACACAATGAACGATAATCTTAGTATCATGAAAGAGTGTGCAATAGAAGTTAGAGGTGCAGTCAGCAGACAAGACCCTGGCAAACAATCCCAGGAGACGACAAACCATGAAAGCCTCAAATGCAACCGACTATATAGAGCTAATGGAGCTTTCAAAGTTAATCAATAGGCACGTTGCATGGTAGCTGACATTATGAGGTACAACATGGAGATAATTGAGCAGGTGGCAGAAGCATAAAGCTGTGAAAAGCGGCATAAGCATAAAAGCTGTGAAGGCAGACTTGTGCATAGGCAAAATCGAATATATGCATTGAGAAACACGAAAGGCAATGTCATACCTAATATGGATAGAATAGTCGAGATTGCGGAGGAGTTCTACAGCGAGCTGTATAGAAGCCAAAAGAACCAGGATGGTATTTGGAGAAACTATAGTAGTCCAAGAAAATTCGACATCCTACTAGTAACGACAGGGGAAGTAAGGAAAGCCCTAGAAGGAATGCAAAGAAGCAAAGCCGCTGGTGAGGATAAAGTAACAACGAACCTCCTGAAAGATGGCGGAGAAATAGTGTTAGAAAAATTAGCCACCCTGTTTACGAAGTGTCTCTTGACAGGAAGGGTATCAAAATCTTGGAAGAACGCCAACATCATCTTAATTCATAAGAAAGGAGACTTCAAGGACTTGAAAAACTACAGGCCAATCAGCCTACTCTCCTTTCTCTACAAAATGTTTACAAAATTAATAGCTAATAGAAGGAAGACGACATTAGAGTTCAATCAGCCAAAGGACCAAGCAAGATTTTGTACCGGCTACTCCACAATAGACAATATGCATACTGTCAATCAGGTAATAGAGAAATGAGCTGAATACAACCAACCCCTATACATAGCTTTTATAGATTACATGACGGTGTTTGTCTCAGTCGAGACATCAGCAGTAATGCAGACTCTACGGAATCAGGGCATCAAACAACCCTACATAAACACACTGGAAGAAATCCACAGAGGATCCACAGCCACCATAGTTCTCCATAAAGAAAGTGAAAGAATCCCAATAATGCAGGGTGTAAGGCAGGGAGACACGATCACTTCAATGCTATTCACCGCGTGTTTATAGGAGGTATTCAGGCCCCTAGACGGGGAAGAGTTAGGAATCAAGGACATTGGCTTGATGAGTATCTCAGGGAATAATTGACAGTTCATGATTACTGAACTGGACACGAAAGGCAGAAAAGTAGGTCTGGAAATTACTACGCACAAAACTAATGTATTGAGCAACAATCTCGGCAGAAAACAGCACTTTGGGATACGGGGAGAGGCGCTGGAAGTTGTTAAGGTGTATGTCTACTTAGGACAGGTAATGAGCGTGGAGCTGAACCACGAGATTGAAGTAACTAGAACAATAAAAATGGGGTGGAGCACATTTGGCAAGCACTCGCAAATCATGACCAGTAGAATACCACTATCGCTCAAGAGGAAGGTATATAACAGTTGCATCTCGCCAGTACTTACCTACGGAGCAGAAACCTGGAGGCTTACAAAGAGGGTTCAGCTTAAATTGAGGACAACGCAGCGAGCGATGGAAAGGAAAAGAATAGATGTAACCTTCAGAGACGAGAAGAGAGCAGAGTGGGTCAGGAAACAAACCGGGATTAAAAATATTATAGTTTAAATCAAGGAAACGAAATGAACATGGGTCGGACACGTAGCATGTAGGCAGGATAACGTGTGGTAATTAAGGGTGTTTGACTGAATTCCCAGAGAAGGCAAACACACGAAGGAAAGACAGAAAGTTAGGTGGGCAGATGAAATTAAAAGTTTGCGGGTATAACGTGGCAACGGAAAGCACAAGACCGGGTTGAATGGCGCATCATGGGAGAGGCTTTTGCCCTGCAGTGAGCGTATTGAGGCTGACGATGATGATATCACGTCATAGCGGCAACGAATCACAAAACAGAGGTGTAGCGGCAAAATGGGAGTTCAGCTGTTGTCACCAAGGGTATTACTGATCCAACGGTCCGTAAGCTCCCAGGTAAGTTGGTTTACAGTTTCAACTCGTTGGTTCTGATTTATAGATGATGACAGGCATCAACTTTGGGTCTAGTAAGTGAATTCGGTCACATGAAGGCAATTTGCTGCGAAGCGGGTATGGTGGTATGCCGACTAATTTCAGTCGGGCAGTATATCAATGATTGATTTTCCTTTTCAAAGATGATAGCCTTTCTTGGGAACCTTCTACAAAAAAATTTTGCTCTGTGTGTCTGTACTTTTGTCTGTTTGTCCGTTCTTAACGATACTCTAACGGCACCAAACGATAACCCAAACCGCCACCCCATCGCCAGCACCCACCAATATTGCTCAAAATTCAGCGTTGATACTTGTGTGATTGTCAACTAAAAAGATACTATTTGCAAATCTGAGGCACCATAACACGTCAATGGTCTGTATGTGTGCCTTTTTACTAGAAAAGGCATACATAAGTCGTTCTAAGGACCGTAGCGTTTATCAAGCTGCGCTGACACTGCAGAGCTTGCACGAAAAGGCAAGGGCTTAAAACGCTTTGCTAAGACGACATGGTGGTCGCATCTACCGTCGCCTTGCGTTCTACACCTTATCACCTCCGAGACGGGCGCGCACGACGCGCGCTTCGTTTTCCAAGATAAGTGCCAGGTAGCGCTCATGTCTGACGTGTGACATGACTTGATGCGCTCGTTCACCTCCGCTGAACGCTCGAGACACTCTAACGCAGCGTTACAGAATCCCATTCACTGATTTTTTTGCGCAGAACATGAAATAAACGTTTTGTTCCCTCTCTCCAGACGCAAGATTATCGTCATTCGACAAAACTTGCAGTGCGACATGCAGATACGGGGCCAATTTTTTAGAGCAACGCGTTTAGGCGCTTTTTCCTACGTTCAGCGGTGTCGCCGTTGTTGGTTGACCCCTGCGCAATTGATGGAGTGAACAAGCCTGAACTCGAAATCTGCCGTTACCCCGAGCCACTGGCCTCCAACCTCTGCTTTGTTACTCTATCACGCGTGCTGGCCCCTCGGTCGACTAGGTCGAAGCTCGTGCACATGCAGGGCTGGCACATCCACTGCATGCTGATGAGAAACTTGCTATGGTTTTTCGAGGAAATTGAGGGAAGCGAGTTCGGAAGGTGAACATGAGCAGCTTGTGGGTCCCCAGCTATCTCTAGCCAGAGTTTTAAAATATGCCGACCACTCAGTGACGACGTGACCAAACTAATGTTGCTGATTATTGCCTGGATTGAGTCAGCCAATTTTGATGTTCTGACAAATCATTTAATTTAGTCACTTTGTCAACTTCAGTTCACCATTTTTTGATGCAACGAAGCTGAGTGAAAATTTCTGTGAGGAAGTTGTAGATTGGTTTGCAAAACATTTGATTAGACAATTTATAATTTTATTCATGCTAATTATTAGTCTTCTTGCTTACTACAGTTGCGCGCGAAATAAAAAAATGGTCTCGTATCTGCATGTTTCACTGCAAATGTCGTCGAAAAAGTCTTGCTTCTGGAGAGAGTGAACAAAATGTTTGTTTGATGTTCTGTGTGAGAAAATCAGTAAACTGTATTCTGGAGGCACTGCATTAGAGTGTCTCGATCCGTGCAGCGAAGGCGAATGAGCGCATCGAGACACGTTCGACACGAGCGCTATCTGGCAGTTTGAAAAGGAAGGAAGGCGTGCGCGCCTGTCTCGGAGGCGATAAGATGTGGAACTGAAAGTGGCGGGCAGGTGCCACCACCATGTCGTCTTATCGAAAGCATTGGAAACGCTTGCCTTTTTGAGCATCGCATTGCATTGTCAGCGCAGCGTGATAAACACTAGGGTCGTTGAATAACTTATGTATGCCTTCTCTAGTATAAAGACACATTACAAAATATTAGCGTGTTGTTATGGTGCCTCAGATATGCGGAACATTTGCTTTTTAATTGACGATCGCCCAAGTATGAACGCTGACACTTCAGCAATAATGGTGGGTGCTGCCGATGGAGTTGGCCATTTGGGCTGTCGGTTGGTGCTGTTTGGGGTATCATTACGGTGGACAAACAGACAAATGTGCAGGCAGGCAGGAAGGCAGGCAGGCAGGCAGGCAGGCCAAATTTTTTACGTCGATGTACCCCACGAAATACTATCGTCTTGAAAAAGTACCACATGACATGCCCGCTCGGGCGCCAGTGCGCGCAATCAATTTAGTGCTTTTTAACGATCCGCGTGCAAATGCCATACCATTTGCCTGGTCGCGCTGTTTTGACAGGGCTGTGAAAATTGCGGTGGCTGTGCGATGAACACGTTTCGCTAGCGGCAACAAAATCACTAGCCACTGCTTCTGCTTACCGCTGTTATGGTGGTGTAGGGGAAGCATATCGTTCGTACGCAGAACGTTAGGGAGCAGTGCAATAACGGCGTGCGTAGGTGCGCAAATGGGCATGTCAGGTAGTATTGTTATGTATTTCATGGCATCTTAGTAAGCAGAAAAAAGTCGATAAATAACAGACTTTGAGTTGACTACGAAAGCCACAAAACGTCTAAATCGGAAAAGTCAGAGTAGTAGAAACAGAGAGCAGAGCTGCGGCGCTATGCAGGATCGGCCGAGTTTTGCGCATCTCTGGATATTTCCGAGCTCCGGCACTAATGAACGAGCAATCAGGAGGAAAAAGTCAAATCCACCCCTCAGCACGCCGCGTTTCTTTGGTTACGATAGCACCAGTCAACGCGTCAATGATAGTATAGACTAAGTTGGGCATCAACCAGAAGCATCGTCTTTCATTTGTTTGTCTTACCACTGAGTCTAGAAGTGCACCCATTCAATAAAGGTGTCAGAAACATTTCTTGATGATATTTTTAGAGGCAGGGGAGTTTAAATTTATTTTGAAGCTTTCAATGCCTCCACTAAGTATGTTTTATAATATTGAGCTCGGCAGCCTCTGAGATCACTTGTGACCGAGCGTCTTCCAACATCGTGACCACAGCTAAATTCGAGGCCACGTGTTGGTCTGTACATTCTAGCGAGACCACGTGTAATTCCCGATGCCACGTGTCAGCCTGTACATTCTAGCGCGCTGCTCTGCCGGTGCACCTCGTCTTTGTTGTAATCACCCGCTAGCACCCGAGCACGTGTGGCAGGCTAATTAGTCATTTGAATGGGTAGTCAGTCATGGGCAGCAAGTCATGGCCAGTTAGGCCATGACTTGCTATGACAAACTAATTACACCAAGTTATGAGAAGGCCGAGGTAATTACGTCACACCTTAAGAAGACCGTGTGGTCTAGTGGCTAAGGTACTCGGCTGCTGACCCGCAGTTCACGCGTTGGCATCCCGGCTTCGGCGGCTGCATTTCCGATGGAGGCGGAAATTTTGTAGGCCCGTGTGCTCAGATTTGGGCGCACGTTAAGGAACCCCGGGGGGTCTAAATTTCCGGAGCCCTCAACTACGGCGTCTCTCATAATCATATGGTGGTTTTGGGACGTTAGACTCGATATATCAATCAATCAATCAATCAAGAAGATCATGATGACGAAGCCATGTAAAGCTAGAACCGGGCTAACAAAAGTGTGCTAGTTGATGAGCTAACTAAGCTATGCTAATTAATGCATAAGTAATCATGAGCATGCTAAGTAAAACCATGCTAATTTACCATTACTAATATTATGACAGTTAATTTCCTGCTAACCAGGATTACGCTTATTAGCTTCATGCTGATTTTGGCCTTCCTGATTGCACGCGAGATAATTGCCTTTTAATTGAAACCTTATCAATGAAGACAAGGCAACCCAGGGTAATGCTAATAAGGCCTCAGTCAATTAGTTCAATCAAACTTAAGGCAGAGCTGATGCCGTCTTCCCTTCGAAAATGGCCACGCACATGTGTAGGCCAACAAGTTAAAAAGCTGCAAGAAGCTCGGTTATCACAAGCTCCACCATAGCTCCAGCCTTGCACAAGGACGTGTAAGTTCACCAAATTATTTTACTAGTACGCAAAGAAGTTGCCGCTTAGCGTTCACCGCATCGAACGCTTGACAGTCAAACCAGCACCATCACAGTCCCAAGTTGAATTCGGGCCTCCTCAGAATCAACGAGTTCGTATTCGAGTTCACGTGTCAATCAGTTTGATGGACAGACACCCGCGGCGAAGATTTTGTACGCCCGCCACGTTTGCTCTTGCCGATGATCAGTACTGATGTCGAGCGGCATGATTCATGTATCAGCTTTATCGCGCAGACTATGTACGCACACATGCAGAAGTAAGGGTGATATCACCTCGAAGCTATTTCACCGCGCTCACGACGTTGCCAATCATAGCCGTGCTGCTGCCATGATGCGAGCGCCCCTGGTTTTATCAACAATAATTGGTAGGAGCTAAACGATGTTCCGCCTGGGAGTCCACACTGAACGCCAATGCCTCTGCAAAAGCAATCTGTGTCAAGGCCAGCAATTGAGCCCGCCCGACACGATCGACTCAACGACGTCATCAAGTGGCGGCGCCGGTCTGTCACGCAACGCCCAGCGAGCTCCCTCAGCCCACAAGCCCGTTGTAGCAATCGGCGCCTTCCAGTCTGGCCAATCTTACGAAATGCATGGGAACGTCACTCGTCCTTGGCTGCGACCACGCGCAGAGGCTCCAGATTTGATAAGCATGACGCGGCCCAGCGGCAAACCCCATTGGAAGATTCTGACATCATGACCAGCGGCGCTTCTGGTTGGAAGTTTGGTGACTCAAAGGGTCCATCCGGTGCCTACAAAGAAAGCCCTGTGGCGTGTCGCCAGCAGTTGACCTATGAGTCAGAGAAGCCTCTCGTTGCTTCGAGCCTCTTTCGCAGTCAGCGCGCCTGGTGTCCTTGGAAACGGCGATTTTCGTGGCGCCCGTCGTAACTTTGTCGGCGGTGAGCTTCGTAACAGGAGTTGACTTAGGCGGCAGAAAGAAGCCGACGGATGCGTGCGAGAGAAGACATCTCCACTCTTCGAGTCCCTAAGCTGTCGGCCCCAGTGCCGAACTTGTAACGCCTCTATTTATATGCTGTACGTAAACCTTGCCTTAACTCGCCGCCTTCTCATCCACTCGTCTATCCGCTCTGCGCAGAAGCAGTCACGAGCTGAGAAACCTTCGCTACCAAACGGCTGGTGACATTGGCGGCAGAGTTCGAAGCAGTGGCGCCTTCGGGACCGTGTTGGTGTCTCGCCTTCGTAATAACGAGCCGCACAACAGTGCTGCATGTGCACCCTTGCTATCTTCGAGAGTAGAAATTTTCATGCTGCGGGTAGAATGAAAGAACCAGCCCGGAAGGACTAACGGCCACGAACACGCCTGAGGGAGGCGCATGTTGAGTTGGCAAAAAGATAGCGTGGCAATCAAGCTTACGTCGCTGCATTGTTAAAATGTTAGCGGAGTGGCGACGCTAACGTGATCGTACACGGTGTTTTTTTGATAACCACTTCAAATGTCCCACGTGCGTTTCCAATGCCACGTGCGTTCTTGTAGCCATTTCTATCAACGCTGCTATGACGCGCTCGGCACTGTCTTCTGGCCATGGCCGCCGCAGGGCAAGCTAGGAGCAAACTCGTCTGCCCGAGAAGCTCGGGCCATCCTGCATAGCACCCCTGCTCTCTGTCTCTATTTCTGCTGCTCTGCCTTTTCCGATTTCGACATTTTGTGGCTTTTGTAGTTAACTAAGTATGTACAAACTCTCCCAACAAGCAACTCTCTTGAACATATATATAGGTTGAAGCTGTCTAGTCAAATGATTTTCGAACAGATGGCAACTTTTTCATTAAAGTTTCTCGCTCAGCATCGCTTATTCAAAATTGAGTCAATAAAATTTGCCTAGTTGAGCAATTAATAGGAGATAGCTGAGGCACCTTGTAAAAAAATGTGGGCAGCTTGCACTAGAGACGCAAGGCATAGTCACCATGGAGCTGGTGGTATCCTGCATATTTCCATATTACTTTCATTTCAATTAGGTGCAATTAACATTTATTTACTTAAATTCGCGGATCATGTTGTGCTTGGGGTTGGCCTAATTACGTTAGTTATATCACGTCACACTCAGATGTTTCGGGAGGGCTTGGTTACGTAAATAATTATTAATAAATAATATTACTTTATATTTCACCAATTAGACTTATTTGGCATTATTGAAACTCGAATCGCTCAGTAGTTACAAGTAAACTTTTGCGCTTGCCTTCGCTAGCCTCATTGAAATTTTGGCTTCGATTGCTTAATATAAATGAGCTTAATTAGCCCAGTCTTAGTAAGACATACTTTTTACAGACATAACTATGTTTCGATTTGCTTGGAAATATCCTACTCAGCTACGATATACTTGCAATACATGCCAAAATATGCTGTGGTTAGCTTGGCTCAGCACAATTAAACTTAATCGGCATTATTAGACTTTCTGACATTCAAGTAACATGGGTGGGCTTCGCTCAATTTCACACACCTTATTATTGTTAATTAAAAATGTCTATTGTTGGTCTGAAATAAACCTAATTTGAAATAATTTGGACTAATTAGGCTCCACTTGGTCAGTAGTAATTCGCATCTTTTTGAACTTGGCCTCGCTAGCCTATAGAATTTACATACACTTGGATGGCTCGCTTTCTGCGGCTCATAGCAGTTTCTGGTGATGGTTTTCTTGGGACGTTAACTGGTATAACAAAAATCCTAATAGCTGCCCTGTAAAAAATAGCGTCTTAATATAAAATGAACTCTAAGTAGCAGCAGTGGTACGCTCCACTGATACTAGTTCAATAACAGTAGTAGAGTAAAGCAGAAATACTTTTCTAATGTAAAAAACACTCAATATGAGCAACACCTGTGTCTCAAAGCTTTAGTCATACAGCTTGACTCACTTATTAGCCAATACGTTCGCAACTACACAAAATAGAAGCCAGACGAATGCCGTATATGGTATTGCTGGGTTAACTTTCAGAAAAAAGCGGGTGAAGACACGGAAAGATGTTTTTCGGCCCGTTCACGGAGATGCCGCACGGCATCAAAGGTACACCGAGTCAGTCGCTAGTCTTCAGTTGGCGATGATGTTCAGAAGGCCTTTCTGAAGGAATCATCCTCAGAAGGAAATGAATGCGAGCTCGTTGATAACAGACAAATTAAAAAAGAAGTGCTAATTCGAACACAAACTGAGAAACAGCACACTAGGACGGGCGATGGCAGCCAACAAAGCTTTATTGTGTGTGCACTATCTTATGAAAAGGAGGGAGGGGGGTTATAACGAAAGACAGTTCAGTTGCACGTGGTAAGAGCAGAAGCGTGTAGCGTATCGGTTGCTGTAGGAACCTATATATTCCTCTTCTGACAAAATGAGTGATGGGGCGCTGACATACATCGAGCCTCTGCGGCTCATTGTGACAGTCTCGAAAATTTCACGAATCAGTTATTCTTGTACTTGCTCACAACCTTGGTGTCTCGAAGCATAGCTGCGCACCCACATTTGGCACAGTGGATGACTAGGTTACTGCCAAGCTTATTCTTTGAATAGCGTGTTCGATACTCTAACAACTGAGCTATCACAGCGGCCTAAAGCTTATTTTTCACGTTGTTCGCATGTGGTCGTTGAGCCAGTGTCGGGTTAGGCCTACGTACAGTGGCACACAATATGAAAGTTATCGCCCGAGTGTCGACCTCCCTGACGTCCCAGGGGCTTAGCGGCATGTTTCTAAACGGCAAAAATTAAGGTTATGCATTATTTTCTCTCTCGTTGGCTGTTCTTTTTTACAACAATCATCTCAAAGCCGAAGTTTACACGTTCTATCTATATTTTTGTTGTAATTAAGGGTATTTTTCGTGGGCTGCTATCGCTGTAGGTGAGCATAGAATTGCTGGGAAATATGAGTTTTGGCTGATGCTAGGCACTGCTTAGTTTATTTTTTTTTTCGATGGTTGTGATTGCAGCCTAAGGAACAGTGAAAGAGTAAGTGAAGCTTGCGTGACACAACCCTGTTCTTGAAATAGTATTCTGGGGCATTGAAGTTCATGGTCGATGCTCGCGCGACAACCTTCAAATTGCACTCGACTGTGCGTTCCGCCACAAGTTCTGAGAAACATGACACAAAGTAAGTGCCAGTCTTCCTCCGTTGTTTCGAATTCAGGGTTTGAATAAGTGCTGCTTTCTGCAGATAAGTCATCCTGCTTTGTGCTGGAACTCACGTCGAGTTTTGATGTCCGCAAGCTGAACAGATCTCGACAGCTTGCTTTTGGTGGCTACGAGGGCAACATTAGTCTTCGATTCATGGACAATCAGTGATAACTTGAATCTCAATAGCGCGATAACCAAAACTATCTCATATCAATTTAAGAAAGTTCAGCAATTTACTCTCTATTTATTATATAACCCGCGCAATAGAGTAACCTCTGCGCGGCACTTCGACAACGCTTGGCGGGCTAGCTGAACTCCGCTGCAGAGGTAAAATAACATCTCGGCCAGCTCCCTACAAGATGAATGAATTTAGTGTGAGATTGCGAGGATCAAACAAATAAAAAGTAACGAGCTACGGGACACCTCACCTTACCGAAAACTGGTAATGAAAGTACGTTACCAGTTACCGTACCGAAATACGAACGAGCATGTTGATAAACTACTGAAACAAGTAACGCTATACTGGGAACGCAATTAGTTGTAACGCGTCACCGCCAGCAGTGTATAAAATGAAGACTACATAAGTCGGCTTCTCCTCACAAAGACTCTCATTGCGAGAATACGAGCTCTTATGAGTGGAAGGGCGTGTGTGTGTGGGGGGGGGGGGGGGGTTAGATCTTTAGTGTTCTGCCAGGATACTTCCCGCGCGCTTATGGGCGAAAATGTTTCCCTCTCAGCCACGCAAATTTTTCGAGAATGAAGGCTGCGATACGTAAATTTGAAGATTTGAAGATGCGACATAAGAGACACTGCTGCTCGAATGCTCTATATACGTGTAGCCTCTCTCCAAACGTAATTTTGTAACATTAATACTTTTTTGTGAAATAGAGATTACTGCTTAATTCTTGACACTTCACTGAATAATCAGGACGCTATACGCGCTTCATTGTTCCAAAGCAGCTGCCCAGGATGCGGCAGACGTGGTAGTTTATCTTCCGAATATTTTCGCCATTTGGGGTTCTTTTATTGCGCCTTTAAACCTGAAAACATGAGGTCTATGGTCACACACCACCACCTGAACTTCACCGCCTTCGCCACTATGGGCTTTCACTTGCGATCGCGCACTCAGCAACAGAATGCTGATGCAACGAAATCACTACGGCGGTTCTCCTCAGAGCTACCAAGCATGACTGAGTCAAGTTTAGGTGAGCGCCAAACCACGTGTCCTAGAATGAGAAAATTGACCGAGCGTGTGTGCATACGGTGACAAGTAGCCATACATATTTATAACTGCAATTAGGCTCACCATACAGTGTAATTACGCTCACCACACAGCGCTTATTATACATCGCTCAAAAGAAAGACTTATTCTTGAATTTCGAATAAACTAGAGTTTGTTATCATAATTTACATAGAATCGAAACAAAGAACCAACGAGAGTTGCGGTGCGGGTTCGTTGGTAGTTCATCTTCAGTAAGTTTTTTGTAGCGCACGTAAACAATGTGCCCGCATTTCTTCCTGTTGTTTACGTGCGCTACAAGGAAACTTACTGAGAAAAAAAAAAACCAACGACAAGTTGCGAACGCTGAAGATGATTCAGTCAGGGACTAATTCCACACTTTATTTTTACTCGGTTGCTCTGATGGCACACTTATTTCCATTGCTGATAACACAGCCGAAAAAATAGCTGGTAATCCGAGCACGCCACTAAGGGGTAGAACCAAGGAGGGGAGTGTTTGGGCAGGCTCAATTCCTTCCAAAATTGTTCAGTTTTGCTTGCGTATATACACTCGCACACAGAGAAACGCACTCTCGCAAACGTACACGAGGTATAATTGAACCCTCCCCCCACTCCAAAGAAAATTTCAGGCTACCCCCTGATGCCGCAGTCAAGAATTTAATACACTCGAACATCACAGAATTTCAGAGAAACGTTTTTGAGAGCGCAGAAAAAAGTTACCAGTTCAGGAGAGTTCATAATAATACAGTAGGATTGAAAAATGATAGCGGAGGAAATGCCTAGACTTCTCAGACAACGAAAGTCAGCTAAGTGCCACGCCAGCAGCATGGAATATAGCATCTTTTAAGCCCCCAATTTCGTTTTAAGCAAGATGCACAAATTGATCATTCGAAAACGCCTGATTTTAAAGCCAAGGGGGTTGGTGAAAAAAAAAAAAAGATTCGGGTATCCTGAAGCTTCGTCTTTTGGAGTTGAACGCGATAACAATATTCTGGTCTTATACTGCAAACTCCAAACACTTACAGTGCATGAAACGTTTTCGAACTTGCTATGCACCCACTACGGGGCCTTAAAGAAGCGGGCGCAGTAGTGTGTGTGCTTTTTGTAGTAGGCTACTGGCTGTAAACCAAGAAGTCATTATGATAATCACATGTTCTGACGCCCGAAGCAATGGGCGCTTGTACCAGGCACTATTATTGCAATATTTAATGTTTTATTGTGAAGCATGCATAAAGTACGCGTGTGTTTCCATAACATGTCTTACTTTGACGGCATTTCCAAGCAGATGAAGTTATTTCTCTGCATTCACAAACAGACGCATGACTGTTCGTTGTCGCCAATGCTTTTTGCTCTTTACCTGGAGGTACTCTGCTTAATTGTAATTCGATCTAGTAACATCCGCGGTTTGAGTGCTTATGATAATTAGGTAAAGGTATTGGCGTATGCGGACGACCAAGCGTATTTTTGCACATATTTTTTAGTATAGAAATGCTGATTGATTGCTATGTGGGGTTTAACGTCCCAAAACCACCATATGATTATGAGAGACGCCGTAGTGGAGGGCTCCGGAAATTTCGACCACCTGGGGTTTTTTAACGTGCACCCAAATCTGAACACACGGGCCTACAACACTTCCGCCACCATCGGAAATGCAGCCGCCGCAGCCGGGATTCGATCCCGCGACCTGCGGGTCAGCAGCCACTAGACTACCGCGGCGGGGCAGCATAGAAGTGCTGGTGTCAACAATCAGGGAATCGGGAAAAATTGCAGGGGCGCGAATGAACTTTGCTGAAAGCTTGAGAGTGTGGTTTGGCCCATGTACTTATAAACCAACCCATTTTCAGAATATAGAATGGTCTTCTGTTCCACCAAAATACGTATGCGTTCCACTAGATGCATATCGATCAAGTGAACATTCTTAGAAAGAACGTGTACCCACCTTGAGCACCATGCGTAGACGTTTATTCCTCATAACCTCTCTACCTTTGGCAGAGCTAAAGCATCCGACCTGTTGCTGGCAACAAAAATATTCTACGTACTGCAAATTATTTATTGTTCGAAGGTTTACATACAGAATTTTCACCGTATATTTGCTACCTTTATTTGGTCATCAACAAATAAAGCGATGAGGTGAGACAATGTTTTTAGACCTCTCTGCGCAGGTGGTCTTGAGCTGGTACACCTCTCGAATGAGAATGAAGTTTTTTGTATATCAGTTTTTTCTGAGGTCAGCAATTACGCGGGCCTCTTCTTTCTTTCGCTCCGTGTCATTAGAGCATAAGTTCCTGGCTCTCTCGAGTAAAGTGGTCACAACAAGGCCTCGATTATGACAACGCTACTCGAGAGAGCCAGTAACTTATGCTCTAATGACACAGAGCGAAAGAAAGAAGAGGCCCGCGTAATTGCTGACCTCAGAAAAAACGGATATCCAAAAAACTTCATTCGAGCCGCCACCCACGAGGCAGAGCAACAGAGGATTAGGAAACACCATTCAACCTTAATTGGCAGCCCCCCGAAACGCGTACCGGTTCCATACGTTCACGGAACCAGCGAGACGCTGGCGCGGATCTTCAAGAGGGAGGGGGTTTGCATCGCGCACGTGCCTTCGTGTACGCTGGGCCGCCTCCTCCCCCGCCCGAAAGACCGGCCAACAATGAACAGGAGCCCCGGAGTTGTTTACGAAATTCCGTGGGCCCGAGTGCCCCGCGTCGTATATCGGTGAGACGAAAAACCTACCGGAACGACTGAAGCAACACGCCAGCGATGTGCAGAAGTTCTACAAAGAGCGCAGCATAGTCACCGAACATGCGAAGACATTGGACCACAAGATAAATTTCGAAGCGACGGCCATCTTCGAAAGCGAGCCAAACTGGAGAAGGTTGTTACTCGAGTCGTGGCACATTCAGGGAACAGCCCACAACATCAACCACTCTCTCGGAACCCTTCCCCCAGTGTACACACACGGACTGCCCTCCACGGCAAAACGAGAGAGAGAGAAGGACAGAGAGAGGGGTCATTAGCCACCCCTCGAGTGCTTTGAAGACGCTGTTGCTACGTAGCTTACGCAGTCACCCCCTGGAGAAGGAACCAAGTCGGTTCCGAAATGTCGGGTCTCTTAAAAACTTTTGATTGGAGCCTATATCATCTCCCAGTTTCATACCCAACCAGACAGACTTCTGTCAAATGTTTACATTCAAGTCTCTTTAGACATTGTGTTGTATGGGCTTTGCTTTGTAACGTCCATTGTACGTTTGTCAAATCAACCCTATGTATGTTGTTCGCTATGTACACACGTAAGCCGCATTTGTAATAAATACCATATAAGAAAAAAGGAACGTATGACCGTGTGTTAGAACATCTGCTTGCTACGCAAATGGCCCGGGTTCAATCGCCACTTTGACCCAGACTTTTTATTATTTTATTTGCGTAGTTCTTCACTTTTCTGTCATGCATAAAGTGGCATTTTTTCGCTGACAACCAACGACGCCGACACCGACACCGGAATTTCAGTTAATCGGGCTCTTTAACGCTGTCGCGTTAAGGAAACACACAAAGGATAGGGGGGCGTGATTGGCCGGTGCATTTATGCGTGTTCAGTAAAGTTAGGGATGCAATTGCCGCACACAAAACAGAGAACTAGATTACTGTTTTCATGCTGCTTGTATGCCGATGAAGCGGTTGTTACAACTATAGGCCTTGTTTTCATTACTTTGACACTTCTTCGATGATTCCTTCTGAGTTGCATATAATGCTCCACACTTCACTTGTCACTGCCTGGAGATCCCCCTCTCTCCGCATTGACATATTGTTTTAGAAGAAACACGCTAACAGGTTCACAAACAGATTTTTTAAGCTTTTTTATGTTTTTGTTTTTGTGGTAGCAGCGTAATCATGCTACAAAAAATCCATCATTTTCAAATAGCCCAATTGTCCTCGTTAATTCGTCTAATACTTTATTAAAAACAATTTTAAGAGTTTTACATACCGAATCCACGCAATAAATATGCAGGACTTCTAATTGAAGACCCCAGAGGTGGTTTATTTCACCCCTTGAAGCTCTTGAACATGCACCAAAATTTAAGTACATCGACTTAGTGCATTGTTAGAAGCACTCTTTAGAACAAAAATGGCTAAATGCTTCCGCGGCAATTCCGGTTTATTTTTATTTTTCGTCATACTTGCGCAATTTCTCTACACGAAGCAATAGCTTCACTTGAGAAAATAATGTATTAGAGACTAAATCACAGAGGCTGAATTTGGAGCTGAGGACTAACACACTGTGGCTTAGAAGTGTTTTAAAGTGAGTTCGTCGGTAAAGATCCATCGAAAAAAAAAGCTCTATAGACACGGACAAGGGAACCTATACAGCACCTGTCCTTGTTTATTGCCTTGTCTGTGTCTAAAGCGGCAATATTTTTTTATAGATCAATGACCTGTGATGTAAAAGTGCGCAGATGCGTTTTTGTAGTTGCAATGAAGTGGCGCTCACGCTTTTTCGATGGTTCAAAAAGAGGGAGAGAGAGAATTCATAGGAAGACGGAAAGGTCAGCCTGAACTATAGTGCGCTCTAGCCTGTTGCACGCCCTCCGCATAGAGAGCTGCGTAGATAGCAATGAACTTCATGTGCTTTATTCATGGGTTGTAATTGTACAGCAGTAAAACATATCTATGTTCGTTCTGCTCATCCGCAATTTTTATTCTTTGGTAACCTGCTTTTCCGCTCTTGCTCCGTGACTTCATTTGAAGTCGTATTACTAAATTGAGGTCGTTGATAATAACTTTTTTCAGGATTCCTTTGCTGTGTTTGAAGTTTTTGGCTGGATGCAACGTTCTCTTCTTCGTGATTTTTGCTTAGGAGTCAGAATTTTCGTCACCATCCCGAAAAATTCAGTCAATTAATTTTATTGTATACGGGTAGCTGAAGTGTGTTTGCGCCCTCGTGGTCGGCGCTGGCAATGTCGCTCTGCTGTTGACTACGTGTTACTACATTGCTCACAGAAAAAAAAAACTATCTATGAAAAGTAATTGTGGAATAGGTTTTGAAAGAAAGAGAAAAAAAATATAGACACAGAAAGTAAAAGCAACTAGAAATACTGCTACATGCAGGGCTTTCTACGTCAGATGAGGCGATAAAGATCATATAGAGTGAGAAAAAAAGAAAAAAAAGTGTAAAGCATAAAAAGTGAAAGGGCAAATAAGCACAACAAATCTCTAGTTAGGTAAATTACACACAAGCTTGCCTTCCCAACCATGAAGTATGATGACCTGTAACTTGAAGAGGCCTAGTTGAGATGCTATTTATGCCTGGTTTCGGCTAAAGAAAGCAAAACACCACGAAAAGAGCGAACGCAAGGAAGACGACACGAACAGGTACGCATTCTTTTCTGTATTTTTAAACCAATTTGACAAAGCTTCCGTTTTAGCTTACTTTCTGCCTGGAATAAGTTATGACTTAAAGTTGTG